>NC_074685.1:34031134-34331134 GCF_029448725.1 Salvelinus fontinalis
GGTAGGGGAGTTTGCCCCTGTCTCGCCAGGGTTAGGCTGCCCACAGTTGGCCTCCATCTCTGGCATAGCCGTCTTGGTCAGCTTGGAGGGGCGTGTGAATATTCCTCTGCCGTCCTCGCACTGGAAGTACTGGACCCCCGCCACCGACCCGTCATTCTTTCCGATGGCCTCATCCAGGACGATGCCGGCCCACTGGCCTGGGGCAAACTGCGTGCCCCCCAGGAAGTGGACATATCCTGGCTTGTTGCCGTTGACCCATACCTTCTCCCCCACCTGGTAGTCCATTTCTCCATCCTGGGTGGGAGACTTCTCAGGAGGAACAGGCTTTGGAGCAGCTGGAAAAACAATCATCATCAGCAGTAGCAGCGACAACAAACACACACACACACACACACACACACACACACACACACACACACACACACACACACACACACACACACACACACACACACACACACACACACACACACACACACACACACACACAATGAGCCCTGCGGCTGATTCTTACTAGAGGAAGGGGAGGTGCGTGTTGGTAATCCAGTTGGCCTGCTTATCTTGCTGGGAGGCTTGATTCCGCTGGGCTTGCCTGTGCTCATGGTCCCTGCTTGGTCCTGAAGAGGCTATGGGCTACTGGAGCAGAAGCTGGGTCTGGCCTCTAGTCAGGATGGGGGGGCCTAGGCCTTCCTGCCCCACCACCTACTTTGTTCTGCCCCACCTTGAGGCCGAGGCCTGAGAGACACAAGACACATAATAGTTCTTAATAGATTTCATTTGTATTTCATTAAGTTCACAAAAATGACATGTAATTCATTATGAAGTAGTATAGGGTTAGGGAGAGAAGAGAAAGAGAGAAAGACAGACAGGGAGAGAGGGTGAGAAAGGTGAGAGAAAGAGAGAGAGAGAACAAGAGACAGACAGAAATAGGGTGAGAGAGAGAGGGGGAGAGGGGGAGTGAGAGAGAGAGAGAGAGAGAGAGGAAGAAAATGAGATACCCCTGGCCCCTAGCCAGGAAGCAGCATGCCAGTTTAAGGCCAAATACACAGTTGACAGGAAGTCAAGACATTCCAAACCCACCCAGCAACACTTCACACTTACAGTGTACACACGCACAGGAAACAGCATCATTATAACTCCATTATAATTCAAGACTGGTGCTTGTTTCTGGACAGGCCTGACTAGTGACTAAGAGCTCCAGAATGACATGACTAAATGGTCATAAACAGAGCAGAGAAGAACAGCCATCCTCTATGTAGAGATGTCTCCCGCCCCATCCCTCATCCAGTCAGGGTGTAGCTGGGAAACATTGGCTACTTGTTCCTTGTCTTCCCTATGGGCGGGGACACACTATAGGAACTGTGTGAATTTCTGGATGCAGCTCAACACGAGTTTGACTATCGTCACATCCAGTGATGTAGAGGTTTTAGAAAAATGGTGGGTTAACTGATCGCCGTTCGCGATGAACAAAGTAACAGTCCTTATACTTTCTAGGCCTTTTTCCGCAAAAGGTGGGTAAACCGTCGCGAAAGTAAAAAAGGTGCATCAACTTTTATTATCGAGTTATCCATCCATCTTCTAATGAACAGCACTTATTTGCTGACTTGCTGCACCCTCGACAACTACTGTGATTATTATTATTTGACCATGCTGGTCATTTATGAACATTTGAACATCTTGGCCATGTTCTGTTATAATCTCCACCCGGCACAGCCAGAAGAGGACTAGCCACCCCTCATAGCCTGGTTCCTCTCTAGGTTTCTTCCTAGGTTTTGGCCTTTCTATGGAGTTTTTCCTAGCCACCGTGCTTCTACACCTCCATTGCTTGCTGTTTGGGGTTTTAGGCTGGGTTTGTAGGCTGGGTAAGAAGGGCTATATAAATAAATTTGATTTGATTTGGTGCCCGAACAATCATCACACATCAGCTATGACTGTGGCGGGTGTGTGACTGTGTGTGAAGAGGGTGTGAAAGGAGTGACGGTGCACTTAATGGGGCCACATTATTAATGAATTATTACCCAGCCAGTATTACATGGCCATGGATGGTAGAATAAGGGAACAGCGGGAGACTCTAGGGAGAGAATTGCCATGGGTACTTTCTGAATATTATCACAAAGTCTAGGTCTACCGGGTCTTTCGAACTGGCCCAATCAATTCAATTAATTTCTAAATTCAAGTCCTAATATCAAAATGCAGGTTGAACAACAAGGCCAGTCTGGTCTGGAGCCAGCCAGGTGAAAAAAGAAGGCCTTGCCAGATGCGTGGTGACGTACGCAGGGACGCTCCTCCCCCTCGGGGTGTCCGACCAAAACAATCCGAGCATGATGCTGTCTCTGGCTGCTATTAACTCTCAGTAAAACGACTCTTTCCAGATCGTAATAAAACGTATTATAACACATTAATATAGAAACGAAGCCAAGTTAACTGTTACTTTTCAGCGAATCTTGCTGATTACCATAAATAGTATAGGTGGCTAAGTCAAATAGATAGACCGGTTCAAGTAATGACTGAGGATTAAGGAATGGTTGCTATTATTGCTAGTCAAATATCTAGCTAGCTGACTAGAGCATCAGTTGCAGGACAGCTTTACTGAGGATAAATGCAGCTTGCCTTTGCTGAGCTCACCTTTACACGAGTCAGTCTCTCCAAGTAGGTGGATTTCTCTCCACATCCCTGGCTTCCATAATACGATTAGTAAACCAGAATTCGTGGCTGGAAGCTATCGAGCTATATGGCTCTTGACTGATATAGCAGAAAAGCTACTTCTAATAGTTTTCTATTAGCTGGTTAGTTGCTGCTAGCTAACCAGCTGGTTAGAACAGGGGAGTAATGACAGATCCTGGTCTGAATGTGACGCTTGCTTGTCTAGGTGACACACCTAGGGCAAGCTCTGGCAAAATCAAGTAAACTGACTCGCAGCAACTTGATTGAACAGTTAAGCTTTATTGAAAACACGTAATATGTTCTCATCCACTTATGTATTGTATTCGAGAATAAGAACGTAATTAGAGATAATAAGCAGCTAGCTACCTAACCAGCTACGCATTTCTGCTTTGGACCAGTGGGTGTAATTCCCGATGCCTTCCTTCCCTGCTGTCCCTCCCTGTCGGAATTTCAGATAGTGACTAGCTATCTAGGCAGCTTTCCCTTGCATAAAAAGGGAAACAAATGGGAATATGAGTGGTATATATAAAACAAATATTGCTTACCTGAAGTGTAGTCGACAAATCACTGTTTTGATCGAAGCGATTAAAATAACTGCAACAGTACGCCCGTTAATTCCCAAACCCTGCCCAGCACACTGATGTATAATAAGAACGGCCTAGCATTGTGAACATAGCGGCATTAAGGCCAGGTGATCATACGGCTAATTTCCAAAATAAAAGTCCCCCTGAAAATGTTTTACTTATTAACTGCAGTTACTGATTTAAAATCACAAACATTATTGTCGGAACGCCCACTCCAGTAGAAATGCACTTTTTCGAGTAGAAAGACGATGGCCAGGCATACTCATGTTACCCAATGATTTAAGTAAATAAGTCATCGTTTTAGTCAAAGTAAACCTATGATAAATTTGGGCTTTTAGTGATATATCCAAACTGCCCACTTCCTGCAAATCCGTGTGAATGCAGTGTCTTTTCCTATGATATGCAATATACACATTCTTTTCAGTTTACCTTTCGTTTCAGGGCTGCGTTTTATTTTAATGTTACCACCCACCAGCATGGAATTATTTATTCATCAGAAATAGCTGCAAAGTTATTCATAATTCTGAGCCAAACAGCCTTGTGTCCACTTGTCTGCCTGAGCCATGGAGCATTTTTTAGCTAGTCTGTTTTAATATGTATATATACAGTGCATTCTCTTTTTCCACATTTGTTACGTTACAGCCTTATTCTACAATTTATTAAATTGTTTATTTCATCAATCTACATACAATATCAAATAATGACAAATCAAAAACAGCTTCGAGTCTTCTTGGGTATGACGCTACAAGCTTGGCACACCTGTATTTGGGGAGATTCTCCCATTCTTCTCTGCAGATCCTCTCAAGCTCTGTCAGTTGGATGGGGAGCGTCGCTGCACAGCTATTTTCAGGTCTCTCCAGAGATGTTCGATCGGGTTCAAGGCTGGAACACTCAAGGACTTTCAGAAACTTGTCCCGAATCCACTCCTGCTTTGTCTTGGCTGTGTGCTTAGGGTCGTTGTCCTGTTGGAAGGTGAACCTTCACCCCAGTCTGAGGTCCTGAGCACTCTGGAGCAGGTTTTCATCGAGGATCTCTCTGTACTTTTCTCCGTTCATCTTTTCCTCGATCCTGACTAGTCTCCTAGTCCCTGCTGCTGAAAAACATCCCCACAGCATGATGTTGCCACCACCATGCTTCACCTTAGGGATGGTGCCAGGTTTCCTCCAGACATGACGCTTAAATAAAAGGCCACTCTAAAATGTGCAGTTTTTGTCACACAACACAATACCACAGATGTCTCAAGTTTTGAGGGAGCGTGCAATTGGCATGCTGATTGCAGGAACATCCACCAGAGCTGTAGCCAGAGAATTTAAAATTCATTTCTCTACCATAAGCCGAGTACGTCCAACCAGCCTCACAACCGCAGACCGTGGGTAACACGCCAGCCCAGAACCTCCACCTCCGGCTTCTTCACCTGCGGGATTATCTGAGGAGGTGCAGAGGTGTATTTATGTCTGTAATAAAGCCCTTTTGTGGGGAAAAATGTCATTCTGATTTGCTGGGCCTGGCTCCCCAGTGGGTGGGCCTGGGAGGGCATACGCCCACCCACTGGGGAACAAGGCCCATCTATGGCTGCGCCATTGCCCAGTCATGTCCATAGATTAGGGCCTAATGAATTTATATACACTGATTGATTTCCTTATATGAACTTTCACTCAGTAAAATCCTTGAAATTGTTGCATATTGCATTTATATTCTTGTTCAGTATATACATTACCAGTCAAAAGTTTGGACACACCTACTCATTCAAGGGATTTTCAAATGATAGAACCACTAAGCACAACCAGATGGGATGGCGTATTGCTGTGAAATGCTGTGGTAGCCATGCTGGTTAAGTGTGCCTTGAATTCTAAATAAATCATAGACAGTGTCACCAGCAAAGCACCCCCACACCATAACACCACCTCCTCCTTGCTTTACTGTGGGAACCACACATGCGGAGATCATCCAAGTCTCAAATTTCAATTCATCAAACCAAAGGACAGATTTCCACCAGTCTAATGTCCATTGCTCATATTTCTTGGCCAAGCAAGTCTCTTCTTATTATTGGCATCATTTAGAGGTGGTTTCTAAGTAGCAATTCGACCATGAAGGCCTGATTCACGCAGTCTCCTCTCAATAGTTGATGTTGACATGTGTCTGTTACTTGAACTCTGTGAAGCATTTATTTGGGCTGCAATCTGAGGTGCAGTTAATTGTCGATTTCTGAGGCTGGTAACACTAATAAACTTATTGTCTGCATAAGAGGTAACTCTGGGTCTTCCTTTCCTGTGGCGGTCCTCATGAGAGACAGTTTCATCATAGCGCTTGATGGTTTTTGCGACTTCACTTGAAGAAACCTTCAAAGTTCTTTAAATTTTCCGTATTGACTGACCTTCATGTCTTAAAGTAATGGTGGACTGTCGTTTCTCTTAGCTTATTTGAGCTGTTCTTGCCGTAATATGGACTTGGTCTTTTACCAAATAGGGCTATCTTCTGTGTACCCCTCCTACCTTGTCACAACTGATTGGCTCAAATGCATTAAGAAGGAAAGAAATTCCACAAATAAATTTTTAACAAGGAACACCTGTTATTTGAAATGCATTCTAGGTGACTACCTCCTGAAGCTGGTTGGGAGAATGCCAAGAGTCTGCAAAGCTGTCATCAAGGCAAAGGGTGGCTACTTTGAAGAATGTAAAATATGACATTTATTTTGATTTGTTTAACACTTTTTTGGTTACTACATGATCCCATGTGTTATTTCAAAGTGTTGATGTCTTCACTATTATACCTACAATGTAGAAAATAACAAAAATAAAGAAAATAGCTTGGATGAGTAGATGTGTCCAAACTTTTGACTGGTACTGTATATATATGACCACTTTAGAAATTGTATAATTGCATGATATGATAGCATTTTGCAAACTTGATCCCCCTGTCGCCCCAATATGAATGTTTTTTTACCACAAGGTTTTTCTTCACTACAAACTCCACTGCTTTGATTGTTAGCTAGAAACCACAAGTGTCTATCCAGATAAAGAAAAGGCACCTGCGACAGAAAATTCAAGGAACTTATAAAGTTGAAGTCGGAAGCATACATACACTTAGGTTGGAGTCATTAAAACTCGTTTTTCAACCACTCCACAAATTACTTGTTAACTAACTATAGTTTTGGCATTCGGTTAGGACATCTATTTGGTGCATGACAGAAGTAATATTTCCAACAATTGTTTACAGACAGATTGTTTCACTTATGAGTCACTGTATCACAATTCCAGTGGGTCAGAAGTTTACATACACTAAGTTGACAGTGCCTTTAAACAGCTTGGAAAATTCCAGAAAATTATGTAATGGCTTTAGAAGCTTCTGATAGGCTAATTGACATCATTTGAGTCAATTGGAGGTGTATCTGTGGATGTATTTCAAGGCCTACCTTCAAACTCAGTGCCTCTTTGATTGACATCATTGCAAAATCAAAAGAAATCAGCCAATACCTCAGAACAAAAATTGTAGACCTCCACAAGTCTGGTTCATCCTTGGGAGCAATTTCCAAATGCCTGAAGGTACCACGTTCATCTGTACAAACAATAGTACGCAAGTATAAACACCATGGGACCACGCAGCCGTCATACTGCTAGGAAGGAGATGCTAGAGATGAACGTACTTTGGTGCGAAAAGTGAAAATCAATCCCAGAACAACAGCAAAGGACCTTGTGAAGATTCTGGAGGAAACAGGTACAAAAGTATCTATATCCACAGTAAAACTAGTCCTATATAGACTTAACCTGAAAGGCCGCTCAGCAAGGAAGAAGCCACTGCTCCAAAACTGCCATAAAAAGCCAGACTACGGTTTGCAACTAAACATGGGGACAAAGGTCGTACTTTTTGGAGAAATGTCATGTAGTCTGATGAAACAAAAATAGAACTGTTTGGCCATTATGACCATCGTTATGTTTGGAGGAAAAAGGGGGACGCTTGCAAGCTGAAGAACACCATCCCAACCGTGAAGCACGGGGGTGGCAGCATCATGTTGTGGGGGTGCTTTGCTGCAGGAGGGACTGGTGCACTTCACAAAATAGATGGCATCATGAGGGAGGAAATTTATGTGGATATATTGAAGCAACATCTCAAGACATCAGTCAGGAAGTTAATGCTTGGTCGCAAATGGGTCTTCCAAATGGACAATCACCCCAAGCATAGTTCCAAAGTTGTGGCAAAATGGCCTAAGGACAACAAAGTCAAGGTGTTGGAGTGGCCATCACAAAGCCCTGACCTCAATCCTGTAGAAAATGTGTGGAGAGAACTGAAAAAGCGTGTGCGAGCAAGGAGGCCTACAAACCTGACTCAGTTACACCAGCTCTGTCAAGAGGAATGGGCCAAAATTTACCCAACTTATTGTGGGAAGCTTGTGGAAGGCTACCCAAAACGTTTGACCCAAGTTAAACAATTTAAAGGCAATGTTACCAAATACTAATTGAGTGTATGTAAACTTCTGACCCACTGGGAAAGTGATGAAAGAAATAAAAGCTGAAATAAATCATTCTCTCTACTATTATTCTGACATTTTACATTCTTAAAATAAAGTGGTGATCCTAACTGACTTAAGACAAGGAATTTTTACTAGGATTAAATGTCAGTAAATGTGAAAAACTGAGTTTAAATGTATTTGGCTAAGGTGTATGTAAACTTCTGACCTTAACTGTAGATAAAACAGTAGAGTAGGAAACCGCTGTATAGGGCTGTAATGTAGGCCTATATGGAATATATCAATTTTCGTCAGCGGTGATAGTAAATTTCTGCCGAAAAAAGTATCTAATGCGCCCACTCTCTATGGTATGACACTGGAACTTATTAGTAAAGGGTCAGTGGATTCTGAAATGCCTCCTTTTATGGTGACAACTTCGTTGGTTTAAATAATACAGTAGAAATTATATGTGTAGAGTTATAATAATCAATCGATTCCGAGGGTGCAACAGTTCAAAACCTCAGGAGTCAATAGCCATGCATTTCATAGCCATGCATTCAGAGGTTGAAACAGGAGGTCCGGGAAAAAGAGACACGCAGAGAGAGAGAGACACAGAGAGAGAGAGAGAGCGGGGGTCAAAACATCAAGTCTGGGACAAGTTGGCACATCTGTGAATCAGGTCAGGGGTTCACAGTTGCAGGTAGAACACGATCATTCCTACTTTGCAGTGCCTTTTGGACCTCATAACTTCAGAAAAAGGACATTTGACTTTCAGAAAAACATATTGGTCAAAGTCAGGCACTTAAATCCATTTTAGGTGCATAATCCCATACAGTTATTAGATAATACTAACAGGTTGGAACCTAACAGGGTGAAAATGTGGAGCCTAAATTAGCCATAGCTCTGTGGGTGATTGAGATTCAACTAGAATAATTGTACACACTTAAGAGGATTTTAACTTAAATATGAAATGTATTTGATATATATATTTTGTCATTATTCTAATTGTACAGGGGGTGCTGCAGCACCCTTACTTAAAGAGACTATGATCTCAATAGGAGGCGGGGCCAGAGAAAGCCCCCAAGCCAGCTTCTACCCCAAGCCATAAATAATTAGTTAACTAGTTAACCAAATAGCTGACCCGTTTTGCACAAACTTGTTTTACTCATCACACATGCTGCTACTACTATTTACTATCTATCACTTTATTCCTAGCTATATGTACATATCTACCTCAATTACCTCGTACCCCTGCACATCCACTCTGTACTGGTACCCCTTTTGTGTGGTATTGTGTTCAAGTAAACGGAATGCTTTTATTTTGAAACGTTTTTAGACCTGTTAATGCCGCTTAATGGCGCTAAAAGACGCTGATTTCACAGAGCTACCCTGCCCAGCTAGTTTTCTCGAGCAGCCAGCCCTTCCCAGCGCCAGACTGTGACGTCACCTGCGAAGCATCCTCTCTTTCTCTCGTCTGTCTGAACGTTCTCCATCCACCCACCAACTGCGGTATTGGCATAACTAAACATTGGCCAAATACAATCAAACATTTATATATATATATATATATATATATATATATATATATATATATACAGTGATAATTAAAATCATATTGTACATGTTATAGAACATGTATTCACATTTGCTTTTATGCAAACACATTGCCAGTGTACCTATTAAACCATAAACAACCTCACAAAACACATTTGTATCAATTAGAAAGTCAGTGTATTTGACAACTTTCAATTAAAATAATCTCTCTGGAAATAATATATTTGAATCATTGGTTTGTGGAAATCACAATGAATGAATGTGCTTGCTGAAGGAAAGACCACTCTAGATTTCTTATGCACAGTTCAGACACAGAAATTATGGCAAGTCAAACTGAATAAAAATTAAGAGCGGGCTGGCAAGGTTGAGAGTTTTTCTTGACATGGGATTGGTTTCATCCAACCGCCCCTCAACACTGCAGGCTTCCTAGTTGGATTTGCGTCGAATTCAGGCATAACAGCGAAATAACAAAAAAAGCAAGTAAAGACGATTCACACACCTGTGCAGTGCTGAAGTAAATTTTTTAAACAGTGAATATGATTGGTTTAATGTGTCTCGGCTAATGTAACGTGTCTTCAGATTTCATAACTCCCTTTTACTAAGGAATCGCAGTCTCCTCATCCCTAAAATAAACCATGAGATATGTGAGAGAGCAATATTACTGTGCAACGTAGACATTCTATTTTCTCCCGCAAAACTATTTGTATGTTGATGTAGTGCCAATGGGTTATGAATTTTTCCACTTCTGTTGAGAAGTCTGTTTTCACCGTCAGTTGCTGGTTTCAAAGAGCACAAAAAATGCAAAAAACCATGAGCCTTTTAGCAATTCAACCTCCACAGATATCGTAATATGAATTACCATTTCTCCCGACAGTGGAAGAATTGCTCTCTAAAACTTTTATCAAATATAAATAATTTTCATTTGCATACATTTGCATAAACCGTAATGTTTTCAACGTTTTCAAAGTCAAACAACAAAGTCAAATTGTGGTAGACAATTTAAACGCTACTGCTCTTTCACCATTTCAGCTACAAACATTAAAACAACTAACATTTTTAACTTTATACATTATAACTATTAAAAATATTTTTCATTATCATAAAGTAACCCACCAACAGTAATATTTACTCTTGAACTGTTAAAGCTAGAGACACTAAATTAAATTTCTCATGTTCAGGCTATCCTATCAATCAAATCAATCTTTCCACCTATATTTACTTTTTGAACTATAACAATAAAAAATATGCATAAATTAACATGGTTTTGAATGAGAACCATAGTTATACAGTGGTAGCTATTCAAAACGGTCCTGCTCCTAAACCAATGAAGCTACAACAGCTTTAAAACACCCAGGCTATAAAACATTCAGGCTATCCTAACGTCAAATTTCCTATAACCCTTTATGAACTATTTTGATTTGCATAAATTAGCATAACTCTTCATGGATTCAATGCCAACCATAAGAGCACAGTGGTAGACAATTTAAATGCTACTGCTTTTTTAACAATTTCAGCTACAAACATTAAAACAACTAACATTAGTATAAAATAACCACCAACACTAACTCTTGAACTGTTCAAGCTAGAGACACCAAACCAGCTTCACATGTTCAGGCTATCCTATTCTATCAAATAATCAAATCAAATCTACCTACTTTTTCAACTATAACCTGTCACTATCATTGCTACTGCAGTCAATATCACTACTATAACTTATTTCACAACCATAAATACTTTAAGACAAGCTAGCAAGCACACACATTTTCTTTAAGAAATGTACTTTTCTGGTTCACAATGAATTTACTTTAATCACCAGCAAATACATAAAACTCAAAGACAAAGTATTGTAAATATGAAATATTACATTAAAGATTCCACTGTTATACTGCAAACAAATTCTTAATTGAGCAAACCTATTAATGAATTTCTATTTTTAGCTATAGAACTTCTACATAACATAAAAATGTTAAAAATCATATCAACTATCTCCACCCTCCTTAGCTTCCTTCACATCTGGTTAATATTCTTTAGAACACACCATATTCCACTAGAGTAGAAGAAGAAAAATCACACAAAGTCAGATATTTTGTTCTCCTGGGTACCTTTTCATAAAAGCTTCTCAGAGTAGGCCTAGGAGTGCTGATCTAGGATAAGTTTTGTATTTTAGATCACAATGAATAAGTCTGAGACACTTTGCGAGTACAGGCCCTCACCCTGGACCATTGATTGGAAGTTACTACTCCTCCCTGACACTGTATTTGCACTGCTGGTCTCGGTCCCAGTCTCAGGCAAGTGTGGCTGTACCTCCTCTTTCCTCCCCAGCAGTCTGTTGAACAGCTTCTGGAAGGTCCCACTGAAGGCAGAGCTGGAGAAGTAGTACACGATGGGGTTCAGCACACTGTTGAAGTAGGTGAAACACACAGAGGTGTAGAACGCCAAACTGGCCTCTTTGAAATACTGGCACTCGTTGTACCAGGCCTTGAGGATCCACACAGCAATCCGAGACACTGTGCTGGGGAAGAAGCAAATGATGAAGATGAGTGCCACGGCCATGACGAACTGCACCGCACGTTTGATCTTCCCCCCGGTGTCAATCGTCTTGTTCTTCAGCTGCCAGGTGATGCAGAAGGTGCAGAAGGTGACAATGGCGGTGGGCAAGAAGAACTGGATCACGTATAAGGTGTTGTGCCACGTAGACAGCGGGCTGAAGCCCATGCAGATGTTGAAGCTCTCGCACTGTGTCTGGTTGTTGCGGTAGAAGAAGTGTTCGTTGGCCAGCAGGTACCCGGTTGCAGCGATGATCAGCCCCCACAGGCCCAAAGACACCCACAGAGCATAGTTCAGGCCCATCCGGTTGATCTTGTTCCTGGGGTGAACGATCTTGAGGTAACGGTCGACAGCCACTGCAGTGAGGAAGAAGATGCCAGCGCTGCGGTTGGCCGACAACATGAACAGCATAATCCGGCACATGACATCACCATGGATCCAGTGCTTGCCGCGTCGGTAGTAGTCGGCTCTGAATGGAAGGCAGAACAGGACGATGGAGTCGGCAACGGCCAGGTGTGTGAGGTAGACAGAGTTGGGCTTCCAGGTGTCCATGTGGAAAATAAACATCCACAGAGCCACAACATTCCCCATCAGCCCAAACATGAACTCCAGCACCAGGATGGGAGGCAGGACATGGTCCAGGATGGGAGACTCAAAGGCGCAGCACTCATCTTCCGTAGTAGTGAAGTTTGCCATGGGTCAAACTATACGCTTTTAACTGGAGAGATCGTCTGTGTGCTGCTTTGCTCCTCTCTGAAAATAGTCAATATAGATAGGGTTGTCTAGGCACCTCCTGCATTTGACTGGGGATTTTATTGCTTGCGGTCATGCAAACGATCTTCCGGTGCCAACAATGTGGAGAGTGTGTGGGTGTAGTGTTATCTCTTATGGAGTTCTATAGGCAGATGGCTCTGAGTGTGTACACCAACAGCCCAGGGGTTATGGGGTGTAGGGTCCAAAAGACCCTCCCCATTATCAAGGGGACTTTAAGATTCATATGCTTTCCTCACTATTATACTGTTGCTATGTGTCTGAACTCTGACACTGTACTTTGCACAAGCTATCTATTTTCATCTTTGCAATTAAGCCCTAGCAAGTGTGCCTATACTTTGCACAAGCTATCTATTTTCATCTTTGCAATTAAGCCCTAACAAGTGTGCCTATACTTTGCACAAGCTATCTATTTTCATCTTTGCGGTTAAGCCGTAGCAACTGTGCCTGCAGGCTGGGTGTAAGTCAGATCGAAACTAGATAAAGAGAAGTAACAACTGTATGGTCTTGACATTTTGATCTTGTGTGAGTGGTCAATGCTAATGAATTCAGAGAAGCTACTGTACTAGGTTACCTCAGCTTATTGCTGCACATAATCAGCTGCACCCTTTCGTTGGTTGCAGAACTTACTCTGAAAGATGCATGCTGTGCTTCCATTGTTAACTTCTCTCTGCAATTGCATTAATAAAGGTTTGATGTATTTAAAGAAGATAGTCTGACTGCTGATTTCTCCAATAAGCCTATGATTGACAAGGAACAAGGAACCTACCGACAGGGGTCATAATAAAACTATTATGCTGGTGGAAAGATCATACTCGTGGGTATATAAGGGACCCCAAGGGTTCCCAGAATACAGTTAACTTAAAGGTCACAACACCTGGTCTGGTTCAGTAGGCACAAATTGGAAGAAAATGTACCTAGTGAAGCAGTTTGAAAGGGAGGTAATCTCATACCTTGACTCTTATCTATTCTTTATCATTGTGCTAGGAGATTTGCTGGTTTGAGGGAAACACCATCCATCTTTTGCATCATGAGATGCCAGTGAGCCTTATCCAATAGTTAGACAAATAGATCCTGGTAGATGTGATTTCAAATCCTTTCAGAAAATTTTATCCACCCGAATATGTGCAGCCCAATTTCCTAAATAATATCCCCATAATACATATTTCCCAGCATGTCATTGTGTTCCATTGGCCCTGTCCCTTTCCCACAGACTATAAATACCTTAAATGGGTCTCATTAAATGAAATAAAACAATGGCAGCATGAACATTCATTGCAGACAGTACAGTGAGACATACTTACAGAGTGGGATGATGGAGAGAGGTCTGAAAGAAGAACTAAAGAATGAACAAGTGAATGAGCAACATTTATTACCCTAAAATTTTGCTGAGTGAAAAGCGTTTGGAAAGGAATCACATCAGACCAGACCTTTGGCGACAGAGAGACAGACAGCAGCTATCAAGAACTGAAAAATGTCAAAAGGGAGTGGCCAAGTCCACAGTTTCTATACAGTAAATAAAATAGATATAAAACGACTCCTTTTTAATGTTAATGTGTACATTTTGGCCAGGTTGTTGTTACATGTTGCATCCATTTTTAGTAAAAGTGCACGTCGGGTCTTCACTTCTTGACTTCTCCAAGATCTTCAATGCTGTCGTCATCCACCTACAATGGAAAGACATAGTGTTTGTAATATATATATCTCATTCAGGTACACACAGACTACTCGTCTATTTCCGTAACTAACTTTTTTCCGACATCTATGTGGCATTGGAGAGTAAACACAGCCGTCTTACCTCAGGCCACTTTTCCTGAATGACATCAATGATGTCATCTGTAAAATCTCCCTGAATGATGATTTCATCCTCCGCCGTCACCGAGGCTCCGCAGGAAAACTTCTGAGCAAAGAATCTCTGAGCCTCTTTAAGGTCAATGTCTGCAGGGAGGAAGTCCACAGTCACAAGCAAGAAACAAAACAAGGTGTCGGGTCTGTCTATGTCTTTAACAAGGGGTTTACAGTAACAGTATGTGACAGTCAGTCTTACCAAAGGTGTTCATGCCACAGACTCGGGTGACATATTTCTTCTTGGCGCGGGGGATTTTAGCTATCGTTATTTTCTGAGGGACAGTCTTCTTTTTCTGTTTGATCTGTCCTCTGCCACCTAGAGAGTCAGCACAGACAGGTTAGAACAGGGTTCTACAATGCCAGTCCTCAGACACCCCCTAGCTGTTGCAAATGCTTGTTCTATTTCAGCACTAAGAGCTGATTTAACCAATGAACCTTGGTGATTTAGTCTGGAATAGAGCAAATCATATAACAATGTTATTTGTCACATGTGCCGAATACAAGAGGTGTAGACCTGAACGTGAAATACTAACCAACAACGCAGTTCATGAAATGGAGTTAAGAAAATATTTAGTAAATAAACTGAAGTAAAAAATACAAAAAGTAGCAAAATAACGAGGCTATATGAAGGGGGTACCGGTATCAAGTCAATGTGCGGGGGTACAGGTTAGTTGAGGTAATTTGTA
Source organism: Salvelinus fontinalis (assembly GCF_029448725.1). Lineage (NCBI taxonomy): Eukaryota > Metazoa > Chordata > Actinopteri > Salmoniformes > Salmonidae > Salvelinus > Salvelinus fontinalis. The sequence goes on from NC_074685.1 coordinate 34,046,233, forward strand.
TATGTAGGTAGGGGTAGTGACTACGCATAGATAATAAACGCGAGTAGCAGCAGTGTAAAAACAAAGGATGGGGGGGGGGGGGGGGGGGGGGGTCAATGTAAATAGTCCGGGTGGCCATTTGATTAATTGTTCAGCAGTCTTACAACCTGGGGGTAGCTGTTGAGAAGCCTTTTGGACCTAGACTTGGTGCTTCGGTAGCAGAGAGAACAGTCTATGACCTGGGTGACTGGAGTCTAACTATTTTTGGGGTCTTTCTCTGCCTAGTATATAGGTCGTGGATGGCAGGAAGCTTGGCCCCAGTGGTGTACTGGACCGTACACATTACCCTCTGTAGCGCCTTACAGTTGGATGCCAAGCAGTTGCCATACCATGCAGTGATGCAACCAGTCAGGATGCTCTCAATGGTGCAGCTGTAGAACTGAGGATCTGGGGACTCATGCCAAATCTTATCAGTCTCCTGAGGGGGAAAAGGTGTTGTTGTGCCCTCTTCATGATTGTCTTGGTTTGTTTGGACCATGATAGTTTGTTGGTGATGTGACCATGATAGTTTGTTGGTGATTTGGACACCAAAGAACTTGAAGCGCTCAACCTGCTCCTCTACAGCCCTGTCGATGTGAACATGGCGTGTTCGGCCCTCCTTTTCCTGTAGTCCATGATCAGCTCCTTTGTCTTGCTCATGTTGAGGCAGAGGTTGTTGTCCTGGCACGCCACTGCCAGGTCTCTGACCTCCTCCCTATAGGCTGTCTCATTGTTGGCGGTTATCAGGCCTACCACTGTTGTGTCGTCAGCAAACTTGGTGTTGGAGTCGTGCTTGAACAGGGAGTACAGGAGGGGACTAAGCATGCCCCCCTGATGGGCTCCCGTGTTGAGGATCAGCGTGACATGTGTTGTTGCCTACCCTTACCACCTGGGGGCAGCCCGTCAGAAAGTCCAGGATCCAGTTGCAGAGGGAGGATTTTAGTCCCATGGTCCTTCCGTAGTGATGAGCTTTGTGGGCACTGTGGTGTTGAACATTGAGCTGTAGTCAATGAACAGCATTATCACATAGGTGTCACGATCGTGTGGAGGATTGACGGACCAAAACGCAGCAGTAGGAAAGTAAGCCATATTCCTTTTAATGAATATGAAGGCAAAACGAAACAAAAACACTTACACACTAAACAAAACAAGAAAACGATCTTGAAGCTAATAACGAAGTGCACACACAGGCTACAAACGTATAACATAGACAATTACCCACATCAAATGAAAGCCCATGGCTACCCTAAATATGGCTCCCAATCAGAGACAACAGAAATCAGCTGTCTCTAATTGGGAACCCATTCAGGTAACCATAGACTCTCCTAGACAACTACACCAACATAGACGCAGCTAGACACATGCAATCAACACAAACCCATACACTACACCCAACACCCCCTTTACCATATAACCACCCAAAACCTATAAAATACAAACATTCCCCATGTCACACCCTGACCTAACTAAAATAATAAAGAAAACAAATAATACTAAGGCCAGGGTGTGACAATAGGTGTTCCTTTTGTCCAGGTGGGAAAGGGCAGTGTGGAGTGCGATTGCGTCATCTGTGGATCTGTTAGGGCGGTATACGAATTGGGTCTTGGGTTTCCGGGATGGTGTTGATGTGAGCCATGACCAGCATTTCAAAGCACTACCGACGTGAGTACTACGGGGTGGTAGTCATATAGGCAGGTTACCTTCGCTTTCTTGGGCAAAGGGACTATGGTGGTCTGTTTGAAACATGTAGGTATTACAGATTTGGTCAGGGAGAGGTTGAAAATGTCAGTGAAGACACTAGCCAGTTGGTCCGCTCATGCTGGAAGTACATGTCCTGGTAATCTGTCTGGCCCCGCAGCCTTGTGAATGTTGACCTGTTTAAAAGGTCTTGCTCACATCGGCTATGGAGAGCGTAATCACACAGTCGTCTGGAACAGCTGGTACTTTCATGCATGATTCAGTGTTACTTGCCTGAAAACGAGCATAAAAAGGCATTTAGCTCATCTGGTAAGCTCACGTCGCTGGGCAGCTCACAGCTGGGTTTCCCTTTGTAGTCCGTAATAGTTTACAAACCCTGCCACATCTGACAAGCATCTGAGCCAATGTAGTAAGATTCAAGCTTAGTCCTGAATTGACGCTTTGCCTGTTTGATGGTTCGCCTGAGGGCATAGCGGGATATCTTATAAGCATCTGGATTAGTGTCCCACTCCTTGAAAGTGGCAGCTCTCGCCTTTAGCTCGGTGCGGATGTTGCCTGTAATCCATGGCTTCTGGTTGGGATACGTACGTACGGTCACTGTGTAGACAACATCGTCACTGCACTTATTGATAAAGCCGGTAACTGAGGTGGTATTCCCCTCAATGCCACTGGATGAATCCCGGGAACATATTCCAGTCTGTGCTAGCAAAACAGTTGTCGCATAGCATCCGCGTCATCTGACCACTTCCGTATTGAGAGTCACAGGTACTTCCTGCTTTAGTTTTTGCTTGTAAGCAGGAATCAGGAGGATATAATTATGATCAGATTTGCCAAATGGAGGGCGAGGGAGAGCTTTGTACACGTCTCTGTGTCTGCAGTAAAGGTACCTAGTTTCCCCCCCCCCCCCCCCCTCTGGTTCCACATTTGACATGCTGGTAAAAATGAGGTTAAACGGATTTAAGTTTCCCTGCATTAAAGTTGCTGGCCACTAGGAGCGCCGCTTCTGGATGAGCATTTTCTTGTTTGCTTATGGCCTTATACAGCTCATTGAGTGCGGTCTTAGTGCCAGCATCAGTTTGTGGTGGTAAATAGATGGCTACGAAAAATATGAAAACTCTTGGTAGATAGAGTGATCTACAGCTTATCATGAGGTATTCTACCTCAAGCGAGCAATAGACATCACGCACCAGCTGTTATTGACAAATACACACCCCCACCCCTTGTCTTACCAGACGTAGCTGTTCTGTCCTGCCGATGCACAGAAAACTCAGCCAATTGTATATTATCCGTGTTGTCGTTCAGCCACGACTTGTTGAAACATTAAACTGTAATATCTTATGTCCTGTTGCTAGGATAGTCTCGAACGAAGATAATCCTGTTTATTCTCCAGTGATTTCATGTTGGACAATAGAACGAATGGTAGAGGTGGGTTACCCACTCGCTGACAAATTCTCACAAGGCACCCCCAATCTCAGCCTCCCGTATTTCCGTATTTTCTTCACGCGAATGACAGGGATTTGTGCCTGGTTTCAAAGTTGTAGTAGTCGGACTCATTAAGGTAAAAATCTTTGTCCAGTTCGAGGTAAGTAGTGGATATTCTGATCTCCAGAAGCTCTTTCTGGTCACAAGACACAGTAGCAGCAACATCATGTACAAAATTACCCCCAAATTAGCACAGTTGGTTAGGAGCCCGTAAAACAGTAGCCATCCCCTCCGGTGCCATTGAAGCAAATGTGTACAAAGGCTGAGGGGTCCCTAAAGGTTGTGTTGGGAAACACTGGTTTAGGATTTGAGGAGGAAGGATGCATTCAAGAAATCAAAATGAAGAGGAACTCAGACCTCTCTTCTGCTTCTTCTTTTCATCCTCCTCACCAACAGGGGGCACCTCTACACCGCCAGTGTCCTGCTTGGAAGCATTTCCTACCGGACCAGTAAGGCATAAGAAAAAAGTGTTTTTAATACGACATAATTCATTATTGCCCATCTTCCTGATAGGAAACAGAGAGAGAGAAAGAACGAGAGACTGTCTGATGAAACTCACCTACACTCATCCTGGCAAACACATCTGGAAAGTTCTTCTCCAGCCACTGCCTGCATTTGGATGGCTCAGGCATGTACTCACAGTACTCTGTTGGCAAGGAGCACACTGAAAAAAAAAAAAAGTGGTGTTAGACCTTGACAATCATGTGACATTGCAAATCAATGTTTTAGGAATTGGCCCTGAGCGTGTATAGATCACTAGAATAGGGTGCCATTTTGGAAAATGCCCAGATACTACCTCCTAAGTAGTACTTACCGCCGCAATACTGGACTTTCTTTGGGCACTTTGTGTCTGGGTCAGCACTCCCATGATGGCCTCCTTTGTTTTCTGGTGAACACGTCTCTGCATTCTCAGTAGTAGCCATGACAGATTATCTGAACACAGAGGGGAAAAAAGGTTAATTGGATAAAGTATACCTTCAAATCGAACAAAACGTGAGAATCACAGACAATCAGCCTTCCACCACAGACAACTTGGATCCTGGACAATGGATTGGTCTGAGGACAGCAAACTTACATTGTCAAAGCACTAAAAACAGATGCTTGTCATGGCCTGCCATGTCACAGTGAACATGGACTGCCACTTTAATCAATGCATAACACCTAACTCACCATGAAAACTGCAGCAATATATTTGACTGACGATGCTACTCCTGCTGCTATTGTAGTTACATTGCACTCAATACATTTTAATTTATTTAACTAGGCAAGTCAGTTAAGAACAAATTCTTATTTTCAATGACAGCCTAGGAACAGTGGGTTAACGGCCTTGTTCAGGGGCAGAACGATAGATTTTTACCTTGTCGGCTTGGGGATTCGATCTTGCAACCTTTCAGTTAATGGCCCAACGCTCTAACCACTAGGCTACCCTTGCGCCCCAAATGAGTCAACAACCCCATCTTCAGCTAAGCTACGTGAGGTCTAACCCATTCATAGACGCTAACTACCTTTAGCGCAGTGTTTCCCCTATATTAATTTATCAGCTGCTACGCCACACAATAGGATGACAATTTTTTCAATATTTTGGGGGAAATTATATTTTCGGTATGGTAAAACGTTCATTGTGAACTTAAATGACTAAAACAAGATAAAAAAGTACGTAGATGTTTTTTTTTCTTCATAAGATCATCTTTGAGAACTAACAATCACCATAATAAACTAGACAGTCAACATAAAATTCCATAAATGTCATGGCGGCCCCCATTGATTTTGTCATGTTTGAGTCACTCAGCATAAGAACATGGCAAGACGCCATGGCAAAATGTGTAGAATTGCAGAAAATTGGCTTTAAAAACGGCAAAATTTCTGGAAACTAGCTTAAAAACTAAAATGTTCTCAGCTGGTTTTAGAAACATATGGAACATATCTGCGAGAACTGTTCTCTCAAAAAAAATATTTAATTACTACACACCATTTTGGAGTTCCCACACGGCCATATTTCCATTTTAGAGCGCTTCTTTACAGAAAACAGATGTTAGACGTAAAGTGAAATCCAACTTTTGTCAGAACCGCACCACCTGCTGTGTAGACAGTGGTAGATTTTGTGGTAGGAAGTATTGACTGAAATGCAGTGTCTAATGTCAGTACAGGTGCATCAAATCTGGGACCAAGGCCATCAGACAGCTGAATAGCCATCACTAGCCAGCCTCCACCCAGTACCCCGCCCTGAACTTAAATCACTGTCACTAGCCGGTTACCACCCGGTTACTCAACCCTGCACCTTAGAGGCTGCTGGCCTATGTACATAAACACTGGTCAATTTAATAATGTTTGCATACGGTTTTACTAATTTCATTTGTATATACTGTATTCTAGTCAATGCCATCCTATCTATCCATCCATCAATACACACACACACACAATTCTGTCCTACGTATTCGACAGACACTAAATAGTCTATCCACATACTGTCCTTGTCTATAATGTTTACACATCCCATCACCCACACATGCATGCATACACACACTCCGGACTCCAACATTGCTTGTCCTAATATTTAGATATTTCTTAATTCCATTAGATCTGTGTGTATTGTTAGAAATTACTGCACTGTTGGAGCTAGGAACACAAGCATTTCGCTACACCCGCAATAACATCTGCTAAATGTGTATGCGACCAATAACATTTGATTTGATGCTGTTCGGACAAAGGTTGGATTCAGACGTTTATTTGATAGCGAGGAACAAATTTCACTTTACATATGGTAACTAGAGATTATACATATGCCCTTATTGCCTGGAAACGTTTTTATGGTGATGCTAGCTTTATTGTGGTAAGGTTTTTTTTCCGTCGCCAGCCTCCAAAAAGATGTACAACTCAGCGAGTCCAACCAATACACAGACTCCGATGTTGTGTTCCAAAGCTAGAGGGCTATATGTTTCTACAACCGTACCGCAATTGAGAATCAAGTCACGTTTAGATAGAGTATTTGGCTGTCAGAGCCAATTCACCTCTAAACAGAACAAGTAAGGTCCTTGGACTATAAGGAGCAACGTTAGTTTCCTTTAGTAAATTATTGGGCAACGTGAGGTCCTAAACAGGGATATTTGGCACGTCATACCTTGGCCTTACATAGTTAACATGCGGGGGAGCAATATATAGCTTGACAACAAAGATGATTGTTATTCATTCACAAAGAGGTAGAATTGTATGACAGCTTTCCTTACAGCTGCTGTTAAAACTCAAATCAGGCTGTCAGACATAATTAGCCAGCTACCATTAGCTTGCTAACTTGCATGCTGCCTATGTTGGTGCCTTTATCAGATACAATTAGGATATATCCACGTTAGATAAGCAAAAGTCGTGGTAGTATGGTAACGGACGAGCTAGCTAAATTCAACAGCTGGCCAGCCAGCTAACTATATAGATAATATTTTTGACAACTGGTTTCTTGGCTGAGTCTTCATTCACAGCTAGTTAGCTATATATGCTAACTAACGGCGCAGCTAACGTTAGATGGCATATTAGCATCACCTCCAAGTCAATCAATGGAAAGACAACAACATGATACATACCCCTCGAAAACAACCTTAATATTGTTGACTGATCAACAAAACAAGCATTATTAAGTAAAGTTGAAACAGATTAATGCTCAGTTATAACAGCTTGAGCACACCTACTGCCTGATTTAGCTAGGGGTCCTGTCAAAGCCTATTGGAACGCACGCTCGGCAAAGAAATAACAGGTGTTCATTTAGTTGCCTGTATTATTGTTTATATAAAAATTTGCCATTTGTCAAAGATATATCGATAAATTGCATTTTATAACGACATTCTAATCTATTGGAAAATAAAGTAACACATATCTTATATAGAACTCCTAATATGATTTTATTTTGACGTTATACGATAGGCATTCACGTGTATGCCTTGACATCCACTCCTCTGCGGCCATCACAACAAGTGATTTGAAAATGTGCAAACTTTCAACAGGAATTTAATGCTAGGCTAGCTGGTTATTTCCATTTCTAAATTAACATAATGGTAGATAATTGTGGAGTAATCCATTGTATTTGATTATGCTCTGTATTTTGTTGTCAATGTATTTATGTTAATGGTTCCATGATTTAATAGCAGACAATGATCATGAGATGCCCATCTAAATCTGATAAACGTTAGCGTAGCTAGCTAGCGTTAAAGTTAACTAGAACTGTAACAGTACAAGTTACAAAAAACGCCATGACTGAGTGGAGATGGACCAAGGCAGTAGAAGAACATTCAATCCAAATGGAGGATCTGGACACTCATCACCACACAGCTATTTTGGTGTGTGTGTGTCTCATCTCATCACACAGTTATTCTGGTGTCGAGATAGCCGATTCAACTCTTTTATTAAACTTTTATTAAAAACTACTGATTTCAGCACCCACAGAATAGCATGCAGTTACATAGGACAATGTCTCCCGCCTGCCCACACTAGCCGCCGCTCAACTCCATTGTTAATCATGGAGTTGAGTTGAGTCGGCTATGTCTGAGAAAGCTGGCAGTCACTGTATTTTAAACAAAAACGTGTATTTGTGTTTTCAGTCACTCCATGGGATCCCTGGCACAGCACACCTGTGAAAAAGGTAATAGCGAGCAAATCAATGTTATTGGACCTGCTATATTTCATCCCAAAAATGTTTGGAAAACAAATTTTATACGTTTTTATTTGTTCTTGTTGCCTTGGTTAGGCTACTAGTCTAGTAAAATGAGAAATTCTAACATGAATGGCATTGACTCCATTTTTGCAGAAGAATGTGGGAGCTTCTATCGAGGAGCCTTCCCTAGTGTCCACCTCAGCTCAGAGTGAGGGACAGAAGATGGCCAGCCAGTCAGCCAGAAGTCCCCCAAGCCTCAGTCCCACAGGAAGCCTCTACACCCAACCCCCCTCCCTGTCTCTACCCCTCCTACAGGACAGAAAGGTGGGAGGTGCTGCTTTTTACACAACACATAAAGCCAAATGGCTACTTTTTCAAACATTATGGAACACACTGCTTATGTTCTCCTTTGTTACATCATTGTATCCTCGATAGAATCACAGAATGCAGAATAGAATGTTAATGATATTAAGGTGTAATTGCCCATGGTAGCTATCGACTGGTTGATAAAATGTGAAACTATTACTATGAGCTAGCAAGGCTACCATTATAGGTAGCAGGTCAGTACTGGTACTCTCTACATGTTTGTGGAGGTGTGTGTGTGCATACCTACTCACTCCTGGTTTTACATTTGTGTATGTGTCTGTATGTCTGTCTGTCTGTGTGTGTTATAATAGCCTCTTGGTGAGATGGAGAGTGCCACCATCCAAAGGCAGAGGCGGGAGCTGCAGCTGCTGATTTGTGAACTGAAAGACCGGGACCAGGAGCTCAACACCATGGCTGCTGCCCACCACAAGCAGCTCACTGCCTGGGAACAAGACCGCCAGAGAGTCCTGACCCTGGAACAGAGGTGTGCTCGCCTGGAGGGTGAGAGAGGGCACACAGGCCTCAATCCCAAATGATCAAAACAATTCCATTCATCATCTGTGTGTGTACATTCCCAAAATAACCTTAATGATGGTTAGTTACATTCAGACTTGCATGGTGAATTGCATCCTCTGTATTATTTTATGATGTTTGCTTTGCATACGACAGGTCTGGGAGTAGCATTGATAAGATCTCTGGTGTTTATGCGTGTGCATGCATGCTGTGTGTGTGTGTGTGTGTTTTTGCTTGTATGTGTATCAATCTGTGTGTCGTAATGTGTGTTTGCTTGTCTTAGATGAGCTTCAGAAGCGTAATGAGGTGATCAGAGCTGTAACTAAGAGGGTTCATGTCGTGGAGGCCCGGGAGAAGGAAGGCCACAGGGAGCTCAACTCTACCCAGCAACAGCTGCTCGAGCTGGGGAAGAAACAGCAGTACACCAGCCAACACTGTCACGACCTGAAGGTACAAACACACACACACACACACAGTCAATTTGGTGTTTTACTGATGTGGTTATTTGCAGTCCATGAAAGAAAGTGTTTCCGGTGTTGTGTTGTTTTGTCTCCCCCCACCAGGAGAAGAACCAAAGTCTGAACTCCACAGTGATGTCTCTGTCAGCCCAGCTGGGCTCTCTGCAAGTCAGAGGGGAGGAGCTCAGCACCATGCTTAGACTCAAGGTAGGCTTGCTTTCTTAAACCTTTGTCTCTAACTCTGATTACCCTGTAATAGAGTAGTAAGGCCATGCAGTTGCAGACATGCTAGTCTCTCACGACAGCCTAGCTGATTTGGTTCTGGGTGCCGAGATTCAGGGGCGTAACCTTGGTATTAAAAGGGGGGGACCTACATTACTATTTTTTTAATCCAGTAAGATAAACACACTCCAAACAGCCTACCTGACCGCTCAGAGGTGTCCGCATTGGTCCTAAAGCATACCGTTCCTTCGTTTGGTATCACATTCCAATGATAAAACTGGGCGGGACAAAAATGCAATTTCAGAATTAACTTTTGGTGAAAGTGACGCCCCTGCCGAGATTACAGACATGCAGACTGTAAATTGTACAGTGGTTATTATAAGTGTTCACCCGCTTGGATTTCTTTTCACATTTTGATGCGTGACAAAGTGAGATTGAAGTGGATTTAGGTAATGATTTTTTGTCATTGATCTACACAAAATACTCCATGTCAAAGTGAAAAGAAAATTCTAGAAATGTTAACAAATGAATACAAATTGAATAACTAAACGATTTACTCGTTTTGTTTAGGCAAGACTAAATTAGTTCAGGAGGAAAATTTGGCTTAACAAATTGCATAATAAGTTACATAGACTCACTTTGGGGGAAATGATAGGGGTTGATATGATTTATGATTTATTTATGATTTATGACTACCCATTCGTCGGTCCCGCATACACACATCTGTAAGGTCCCTTAGTCAAGTATTGAATTTCAAGCACTGATTCAACTACAAAGACCAGGAAGCTTTTCAAAAGCCTCATGAAGAAGGGCAGTGATTGGTAGTAAGGTAATAAGTTAATAATTATGCTGTGGATGATGTATTAAACCACCCAGACACAACGGACAGAAAGGAAACTGCTCAGGGAAGCCATTGGTGATTTTAAAACAGCTACAGAGTTCAATGACTGTGAAGGGAGACAATTGATGATGGATCAACAACATTGTAGTTACTCCACAATAATGACCCAAATGACAGAGTGAAAAGAAAATTACAAATATACAGTTCCTTCAGAAAGTATTCACACCCCTTGACTTTTTCCACATTTTGTTGTGTTACAAAGTGGGATTAAAATGGATTTAATTGTCATTTTTTTGTCAATGATCTACACAAAAAACTCTGGCAAAGTATAAGAAAAATTCTAACATTTGTAAAAAAAATAATAATAATAATAAAAAATAAAAAAGTAACATAAATATAAAATCTTAATATTCAACCCACTTAGTCAATACATGTTAGAATCACCTTTGGCAGCGATTACAGCTGTGAGTCTTTCTGGGTAAGTCTCTAAGAGCTTTTCACATCTGGATTGTGCAACATTTGCCCATTATTCTCTTCAAAATTCTTCAAGCTCTGTCAAATTGGATGTTGATCATTGCTAGACAACCATTTTCAGTTCTTGTCGTATATTTTCAAGCAGATTTAAGTCGAAACTCTATCTCGGCCACTCAGGAACACTCACTGTCTTCTTGGTAATAACTCCAGTGTAGATTTCACTTTGTGTTTTAGGTTATTATCCTGCTGAAAGGTGAATTAATATCCCAGTGTCAGGTGGAAAGCAGACTGAACCAGCTTTTCCTCTAGGATTTTACCTGTGCTTAGCGCCATTCTGTTTTTTTTTTTATCCTGAAAACTCCCCAGTTCTTAACGATTACAAGCATACCCATAAGTTAAAAATCTATGGCAAGACCTGAACATGGTTGTCTAGTGATGATCAACAACCAATTTGACAGAGCTTGAAGAATTTTGAAAAGAATAATGGGCAAATGTTTCACTTAAACAGAAAGATTCACAGCTGTAATCACTACCAAAGGTGATTCTAACATGTATTGACTCAGGGGGTTGAATACTTATGTAATCAAGATATATTAGTGTTTTATTTTTCATAAATTCTAACGTTTGTAAAGAAATTCTCTTCTTCTTTGACATTACAGAGTATTTTGTGTAGATCGTTGACAAATTTTTTTAATTAAATCAATTTCAATCCCACTTTGTAACACAACAAAATGTGAAAAAATCCAAGAGGGGTGAATACTTCTGGATACCCACTGTATATAACCTCTTCTTCCCCCACCAGGACAAGGATGTGACGGAGGCAACCAATCACATCGTAGATCTGTCTGGGCGTCTGCGGGAGATGGAGGGGTCGCTGAAGGAGAGTCACACACGGGAGGCCAGGGTGCTCAGGGAGGTCGAGGAGCACAAACGGCGATACAGAGAGGCCCGGCACGAGAACATACGGCTCAAAGGTACAGGTGCCAGAGTACATGGCTCTGAGATACAATACACTACCAAAGTTTTGTAGTTTTCAGTTAGACTGAAAAAGCTAGCTGTCATATACCTGAGCACTCTTAAATTATGCACTCTCACTTTCCTTCTTCTCCCTCTCCCTCCCTCTCTCTCACCCCCCCTCTCTTTATCCCTCTCCCTGTGTTGTGGTTGTAGAGGAGTTACAGCAGCAGGTGACAGAGGGCAGTGCCCAGAGAGAGGACATCATCCGTCTGAAACAGGAAGGACAGCTGCTGCGCAGGGAGCTGGCTCTCTCGGGTACCTCACATTCAACAAAGTTTATTTAAATAGGACTTTGAGTGAACATTTTTCACAAATATATTTGTCACGGTGTGATTTACAGCCGCCGAAACCCCTGTCTTGTCTGGTACCGACCTCTAGAGGCAATGTTTTCCAGTGTAATGACAGGGCCTCCTCTGGAACAGTAGGGAGGATACCTGTAGTGCTATAGTTCCAGGTCATTGTTTCCCTAAACAGGAACATCTAGTTCCTCTTCCTAATCACTGTTATTCTTGTTGACTGTATTAAGATAGATAGACTGACTGATTGAACCACCCCAGCTTCTCTTGTCTCATCGTGCATTATTTGAGATCGCTCACTAAGAAAATATATTACACATTTCTCCCAAACTATTGATAAGAAACTGTTGTGACTGCTTTTGACATGGTTCCTGTCTCCCAGGTGAGGGGGAGAGCTGGAAGGATGAGCTGCTGGGATTGTCTCGTTCCAAGCAGGAGCGCACAGAGTCGGAGCTGCACTGTCTACGCCAGGTGTGTCACCTCTTACCTTATCTCTACCTCCACACTTTTACCCACAGCGCATTGGGCTGGGCTGTCGGTCAGGTTCTACAGCATACCTGTACCTCCACCTCGGCTGTTAGGCACTTTTTGTATTAATGGTGTGTCACATAGCTGGGCCCTGACTCAGCCCTGACACAGTTAACCTGAAGAGGAGCTGTATTTTGCCCAAAGTTACCCAGACTAAGATGAAATATTGATGTAAATATAACATATTGGTGTAAATGAATAATAATTTACACTGGGTCAATCAATGAAAGTATCATTTACCCTGACCTGATATGCATGAAGTGTCCACAGTCCTAATTGTGTGTGTTCCAGGTGTGTGAGAACCAGCAGAATGACCTGCAGCTGCTTCAGTTGAACCTGGAGAGCACCCGGGAGGCCCTGAAACAGGCTGAGGGACAGGGGCCACATGGGAGGTGAGCTGGGTGTTTGTGCATGTGTATATTTATTCTACTCAGTTGATGTTGTGCACAGTCTCAGATATTTTGCTGTTGTTTCTGTGGCTTTTGAGGAGGTGCTGAAATTGTGTCTCTTACCAGTCAGGGAACAGAGAGAGGAGGAGGGACAGAGAGACGAGCATCAGGGTCAGTCTACAGACAGACTTTAAGCAAAAGTATAGACCACCACCCAAACCGTCCAGAACCCCCCTTCCCCCTCCTTGTCACAGGAGAGAGACAGGCACCCCAACAGGAGGAGGAAAGTAGTGTTTCAGATTTGACCTCTGACCTCACTGACGGTACAGTAGCAACCCGGGACCTCATTGCTGCTGTCCCCAGAGAGTTGCTGAGTCACGCAATGGTCCAAGCTAGCATCGTTAGTGACTGTTTGTCATCAACAAAGAGAGAGAACCAGAACATATCAAACCCTCGTACTCTCAGTTCCTACACCAACCGAGAGTCAAGTCACCAGGAAACAATGGCAGGTAGAGAGAGTAGAGAAACCATGGAGACACCTAGCATAGCCGCCGCCACAGGAACGCTTAGTCGAACTCGATCGCCAGGCCAAGCTAGCGTCAACTTCAGCGACTACCCGTCCACTGTTTCAGGAAACCAAGGTACGTCTCTTAGGCAACAACAACTCACCGAACATGAATCAAACTACAGCAGCCAGGAAACACGGGGGCGAGCTAGCAAGGAAACCATGGCAACCCGTAGTAGCCTAGCCGCTGGAACCACCATACTGTCGCTGAGCGACCGCATCGCTAGCTACCGCAGCCAACATAAATCCACAAGGAGAGAAGGCAGAGGGATACAGAGTCAGAGTGGAGTTAGTGGGAATGAGGGTTCGTTAAACCGCACTGCCGATCAAGTTAGCATTTGCGACGGAGTCTCCAGCTACAGCCGCCAGGGAGCTTCAAGAAAAGAAGGCAGGGGGACCAGGAGTCAGAGTGGAGTAAGTGGTAATTTCGACGAGAATAACAGCGGGAATGTGGGTCACACTTCTGGTAAAGCTGGCGACGGAGTCTCGAACTACAGCCACCAGGGAACATCAGGAAAAGAATACAGGGAGTCATTGTGTGAGGATGGAATCGGTACGAATGTCGGCTCCCTGGTGGAGAGGACTGAGTCCCCTGAATGTGAGTGTAGCAGTATGGTTGAGGGACAGACAGGACCTAGCTCCTATAAGACAGCTAGTTGTGGCTGTGGTAGTTTGCCTGAAGTACAGGCAGGGCAGAGCTGTGGCTTTGGTAGTATGGTTGACGGACAGACAGGACGCAGCTGTGGGTGTAGATGTACATCTGAAGGCCAGGAACAGAGTGAACCTAGCCTGTCTGAAGCAAGCAGCTCTGAGACAGGGACAGAGGCAGGGCCAGGTGCAGGGATGGAGCTCCTAGCTGTGTTTAGTGGAGGACCAGAGGCAGAGGACTCCTCCATATTGCTGGTGGACATCAGCCCTCGTAACACCTGGTAGGGACAGAATATACAGAGAAGAATGGTACACTCTTTTATATTGACCCCAAATCTGTCTCAGGGATAGTAAGTATTGATTGATTGATTGACTGACTACTTTCCCAGCCAAGGTGATCTCACCTGTGTGTACCTGGATAGCCCCTCCCCTTCCTCACGGAGTAGGAGGAGCCTCGGTCTTGCGAATGACTCCGCCTCTCCAACAACCGCCAATGAACGAGGTGTTGTCAACGGCAACCTGGGAGGCCTTTTTGCAGCTTTTGACGATGTGAGTGGACCACATAACCTGAGAGGAAAAACTCCTGATCTTCATAATTAATTCCTAATGTAGAGATAAAGAAAAGTAATTGGCCAGGATTCAGTCTTAAAGTTTAAACGTCTTTATATTTTGTCCATTCCCCCAGGAAGACCAGCGTTCCTCCACCAATAATCTACAAAGGCTGCTAGCTGAGTCTCGTCAGATGGTGGCTAGCCTGGAACGCACAACCCTACAACCTTTATGCCCCTCCCAGAGCCCGGCCTCTAACTGTGACGCTATCATCAGCCTCAGCATCGGCCAAAACAGTGGCAACAGTAGCCATGGAAACCACAGTCGTAACTGTGACAGACATAATCACAGCAATCCCGATCACTACCCCAACCAGAGCTCCACCTACACCACAAGACCCAGTCAAACAAGCCGGGTACGTGCTTTCATGTGTTTTATACTATAGATACAATAATTATTCAGACCAAAATACGAAAATACCACAGATCATTTCATACTGTTGGGCCTATTACCATTAAGATATCCCATAATATTATGGAAATGTGGGGTGAAACCTAAGGGTGTGAACTGGTAGTGATTTACAGTGCTCATCCCATCTCTCCTGTTTTCACCCAGCTGGATGGTGATACTCCACCCAGGAACACTCAGCCCTTCCAGAGGAACGAGGAACCTGGGGGGCTATAGAGGGGAGGGACATCTACCTAAACACACCTTCACACACCTGGCCTGGAAGGTCTAGGAGGGGTGATGATGGAGGCTGCAGACTACTCTGTTTTCTACTGTAGCCATTGAGACTGGAATCACATTGGTATGGCTTTGACCCCAGTCCCAAACCTATATCGGTCACAATCCAGGAAGTGACACTTGTGGTCAAAGATGAAATCTCCTCCATTCAGAACCAGGGACACAGCGATAACAAGCCAATGAATGAATTAAACTGCTTTTTTAGGAAACCAAAGAAGGACTTACATTTCTTTATGTGAAAAGTTATGTTATACGATACATGAAGCTTTTTAAACTATTGTTTTAACAACTTTTAAAACATGTTTAGTGTTATATGTCCAATGTCCTGCCCTTTGCAGTCCTGGTCATAAGCTATTTAGGAACCATTTAGTAATATGCAGGTGAGATGTGAAACCAGTCATTCAGACCTGTTGAATGGTGCTTCTGGGTTATTGTCATTCCGGTTTCACTGCCTGCAAACCTGCTGGATGGCTCCAATAGGATGACTGATTACTTAGGAGATAAGAGAGACTGTTGCATTGAAAAGAAACCTGAACCTCACTTTCTTCATTAGCATATTGTTTTTGTATTTTTGATGTCAACATTTTGTAGTTAATGTTTTTGTACTCATTACTTTTTATGTAAAATAATTTATATTCAGTCAGGCTATGCAAATACTAAGAAAAATGTACCACTGCAGTAAACATTTTAATAACCACATTCAATTCCAGGTCTTATGTAATTTTGATAACATGATGAATGAAAAATACGATTAATACTTGCTTCTTTTTTTTTTTTTACATATACAATTTTGTCACGTAAAATATCGGAGAAATACGTATAATGGAATGAAAATTACGCGCAGGAATGCACAGTGCGTTGCGCAAAAATAAACGACCTCACCATATAATTTAGAGAATAAATAATGTCCATTCATTAATACAGTATTTCCACCTGTAATTTGCTACTACTATCATTCACTCTGTCACTAATCGGAGAAGGTTTCGATACACCGGTTTGCGAGTCGCGTGATTCTGACGTGCCATCCCCATTGTAGATTGACTACCCAGAACAGACAGGTATCGGCAAACTGCTAGTGTGGGTGGCTGGGACAGCAACTAGTCGGATCATTTCATCCCAGTGGATTACAGCGGCAAAATGAGCTCGAGTAAACCGAAAAACAAAAGCGAGAATAAAACTGAGAAGCAATTGGCTGCGGAGAAAGAACAGTTTGGAAAACTACAGGTAAACTTAAATCCAACCTTTTTTGTTTTAGAATTTAAAAAAATCTCCCTCATTCACAGATTTATTTTAAATCAAGGATTATTTAGGATTGTGTTTGTGTCAAGGTTGTATGGTGATTAGGGTGTGAACATATCTTTGGATAATGTATTTCTGTGACAACATACACATATCTGTTTTTATTTAGGTATTAATTGTTATAATGAGTCAAGTTTAGTCGGATAAAGATATATAATTTACTCCAGAAACATCTGTATCATGAATATCATTTCAACAACAGATATATTTTAAACATCTTTAAAGTCCAACTTCAAGAAAGAACTGGGGAAAACGTTGGAGTTATAACAATGTAGTGCACTTATTTTTGACTAGATGTATGTTCATTTTTTTTCTTCCAATGGTGACAATTTCCTCATGCCATGCCTCACTTTGAACACAACTATTCTTCGAGTTCTGCCTATCAATATCATCTGCTGTGTCTCTCATTGTCCCAATGTTCTCAAAGATGTACAGTACCGGTCAAAAGTTTGGACACACCTACTCATTCTAGGGTTTTTCTTTATTTTTACAATTTTCTACATTGTGGAATAATAGTGAAGACATCAAAACTATGAAATAACACATGGGATTGTGTAGGAACCAAAAAAGTGTTAAACAAATCAAAATATACATTATATTTCAGATTCTTCAAAGTAGCCACCCTTTATCTTGATGACAGTTTTGCACACTTTTGGCATTCTCTCAACCAGGAATGCTGTTCCAACAGTCTTGAAGGAGGTCTCACATATGCTGAGCACTTGTTGGCTGCTTTTCCTTCACTCTGCGGTCCAACTCATCCCAAACCATCTCAATTAGGTTGAGGTTGGGTGATGTGGAGGCCAGGTCATCTGATGCAGTACTCCATCACTCGCCTTGGTCAAATAGCCCTTACACAGCATGGAGGTGTGTTTTGGGTCATTGTCCTGTTGAAAAACAAAATGAGGGTCCCACTAAGTGCAAATCAGATGGGATGGCGTATCGCTGTAGAATGCTGTGGTAGCCATGATGGTTAAGTGTGACTTGAATTCTAAATAAATCACAGACAATGTCACCAGCAAAGCACCCCCACACCATCACACCACCTCCTCCATGCTTCACGGTGGGAACCACCACAGATATCATCGGTTCACCTACCCTGCATCTCACAAAGACACGGCGGTTGGAACCAAAAATCTTAAATTTGAACTCATCAGACCAAAGGACAGATTTCCACCGGTCTAATGTCCATTGCTCGTGTTTCTTGGCCCAAGCAAGTCTCTTCTTCTTATTGGTGTCCTTTAGTAGTGGTTTCTTTGTAGCAATTCGACCATGAAGGCTATCCTCTGAACAGTTGATGTTGAGATGTCTGAGGTGCAGTTAACTCTAATGAACTTATCCTTTGCAGTAGAGGTAACTTTGGGTCTTCCTTTGGTGTGGCGGTCCTCATGAGAGCCAGTTTCATCATAGTGCTTGATGGTTTTTGCGACTGCACTTGAAGAAACGTTCAAAGTTCTTGAAATTTTCCGTATTGACTGACCTTCATGTCTTAAAGTAATGATGGACTGTCGCTTCTCTTTGCTTATTTGAGCTGTTCTTGCCATATTATGGACTTGGTCTTTTACCAAATAGGGCTATCTTCTGTGTACCCCTCCTACATTGTCACAACTGATTGGCTCAAATGCATTAAGAAGGAAATACATTTGTGGAATTTTACTTTTAACAAGGCACACCTGTTAATTGAAGTACATTCCATCTGACTACCTCATGAAGCTGGTTGAGAGAATTCCAAGAGTGTGCAAAGCTGTCATTTAAAAAAATAAAAATAAATATTTCACCAGGTAGGCCAGTTGAGAACAAGTTCTCATTTACAACTGTGACCTGGCCAAGATAAAGCAAAGCAGTGCGACAAAAAACAACAACACAGAGTTACACATGGGAGAAACAAACGTACAGTCAATAACAATAGAAACATCTATATACAGTGTGTGCAAATGGAGTAAGGAGGTAAGGCAATAAATAGGCCATAGTAGCGAAGTAATTACAATTTAGCACATTAACACTGGAGTGATAGATGTGCAGGTGATGATGTGCAAGTAGAAATACTGGTGCGCAAAATAACAAAAAAAAGGAAATAAAAACAAATGGGGATGAGGTAGGTAGTTGGATGGGCTATTTACAGATGGGCTGCGTACAGCTGCAGCGATCGGTGAGCTGCTCTGATAGCTGATGCATAAAGTTAGTGAGGGAGATATGAGCGATTTTTGCAAATCGTTCCAGTCATTGGCAGCAGAGAACTGGAAGGAAAGGCAGCCAGAGGAGGTGTTGGCAGGTGCGGGCAGTGATCGGTTGAAGAGCATGCATTTAGTTTTACTTGCATTTAAGAGCAGTTGGAGGCCACGGAAGGAGTGTTATATGGCATTGAAGCTCGTTTGGAGGTTTGTTAACACAGTGTCCAAAGAAGGCCCAGATGTATACAGAATGGTGTCGTCTGCGTAGAGTTGGATCAAGGAATCACCCGCAGCAAGAGCAACATCATTGATATATACAGAGAAAAGGGTCGGCCCGAGAATTGAACCCTGTGGTACCCCCATAGAGACTGCCAGAGGTCCGGACAACAGGCCCTCCGATTTGACACACTGAACTCTATCTGAGAAGTAGTTGGTGAACCAGGCGAGGCAGTCATTTGAGAAACCAAAGCTGTTGAGTCTGCCGATAAGAATGCGGTGATTGACAGAGTCGAAAGCCTTGGCCAGGTCGATGAAGATGGCTGCACAGTACTGTCTTTTGTCGATGGCGGTTATGATATCGTTTAGTACCTTTTTTTATTTTTTTATTTTATTATTATTATTATTTTTTTATCCCATTTTCTCCCCAATTTTCGTGGTATCCAATCGCTAGTAATTACTACCTTGTCTCATCGCTACAACTCCCGTACGGGCTCGGGAGAGACGAAGGTCGAAAGCCATGCGTCCTCCGAAGCACAACCCAACCAGCCGTACTGCTTCTTAACACAGCGCCCCTCCAACCCGGAAGCCAGCCGCACCAATGTGTCGGAGGAAACACCGTGTACCTGGCCCCCTTGGCTGGCGCGCACTGCGCCCGGCCCGCCACAGGAGTCGCTGGAGCGCGATGAGACAAGGATATCCCTACCGGCCAAACCCTCCCTACCCCGGACGACACAATGCCAATTGTGCGTCGCCCCACGGACCTCCCGGTCGCGGCCGGCTGCGACAGAGCCTGGGCGCGAACCCAGAGACTCTGGTGGCGCAGTTAGCACTGCGATGCAGTGCCCTAGACCACTGCGCCACCCGGGAGGCCCGTCGTTTAGTACCTTGAGCGTGGCTGAGGTGCACCCGTGACCAGTCATCAAGGCAAAGGGTGGCTACTTTGAAGAATCTCCCATATAAAATATATTTTGATTTGTTTAAAACTTTTTGGGTTACTACAGTACACGATTCCATATGTATTAATTCATAGTTTTGATGTCTTCTCTATTATTCTACAATGTAGAAAATAGTCAAATCAAGAAAAACCCTTGAATGAGTAGGTGTGTCCAAACCTTTGACGGGTACTGTGGGCAGGTGTTGACTGATTCCCTCCCTCTCTCCTCTCCCACTGTCCTCCCCCCTTTCCTCCCCTCCTTTCTTCCACTCAGCTCCACAGCATCAGTAAAAGCATCACCTCCAGTGAGACACCGCTGAAGGAGAAATATGCACGCAGTATCCTTTCCAAACATGTCCTAGACACGCCCTTTAAACACACTCCAACCATCTGGAGAAATGTGTGTGTGTGAGGCTACCTCTAAGTACATCCACCATGTTTTGATAATATGTATCGTTTACCATTCCCCCCTGGCCTATTCATATTCACACCCATGATTTGAGGTGTAATAAACATTTGTTAGTTTCTTGGTCTTGCGGGGGTGTCTGTCTGTCTGGTGTGTTTATATACATCATTGGTTCCTCCTTGACGACGGTGCTGACATCATCATGGGGACCCATAAGGAGGGCGGAGCCACAACGTTCTGGTCGTTCATCATCAACCTGCCGCTCTCCTCCAACGCCATCATCAGCTGGAAGTTCTGCTACATGCTGCACAAAGTCCTCCGGGACGGACACCATAACGTTAGTCATCCCATTCCTGTCCCCCATATAGAGTTTCTTGTATCTCTTCCTTCATGAGATCTCTCCTCCCTTCTTCTCCTCTCCTATCTTTTCCTTCTCTTCTTCCTGCCAAACTTCCCTGTACGTCTAGTGTCACATCTTTGGAGTCTCTCCTTGCTGTAAGGTCCTGTGAGTGACTCCTCTCCCCTGTGTGTTCCTCAGGCTGTGAGAGACTCTCATAGATACAGCAGGAACGTCAAAGACATGGGCATACTCTGGGTGAGTACTAGGTTGACGCTACCTTTTTATGAGTTGATGACATTGAAACGTAGGACATATTATGGGGCGGCAGGTTAGCCTAGTGGTTAGAGCGTTGGGCCAGTAACCGAAAGGTTGCCAGATCGAATCCCCGAGCTGACAAGGTAAAAATCTGTCGTTTTGCCGCTGAACAAGGCAGTTAACCCACTCTTCCTAGGCCGCCATTGTAAATAGGAATTTGTTCTTAACTGACTTGCCTAGTTAAATAAAGGTAAAATAAGAAATAAAAATGATGACCATGGATTTTGACCATATGTATTTCCAGGGGAACTTACATGATAGGTACGGCCATATTGTGGCCCTTTCAGCCAAGTTCCTGTCCATCAAAATGGAGTTCCATGTGAAGGTGAGACCCCATGCATTGCATACACCTTATTCCTTGTGATAGCATTTCCCTTCTCTGTACCGGGGGAGGTGCTATTATGTTAACTAATAGTAAATGTAACATCAAAAGTTTTCGTGGGGTCAACACTTTCTCCTGCAGACAAACCTTGCTGGTATGTACATGGATTCTTTCTTCCCCAGCACAAGGTTATTCCAGGTAACCTGGAGGCCGCAGATGAGACGGTGGAGAGAGAGGCAGGAACTGACGTCAACAAAATGTGAGTCAATAGCACCATACTGTACCCCAAAACTCCTATGATACTATGGGTGTAAATGTCCTTCTCAACACCAAATCAAGGTTTGTTGAGCTGTTTCTGAGGTGAGCTACATTTGCGGGTGGTAACAGTGATCTCTGTTAAGCTGTTCACTGTAGGGGCTTCTCTTTTCTACAGATTTGATATGACCCATGAGCTGTTAGATTACCTGGACGCTGCTCTGAAAATGTCAGAGACAGGTGGGTCTTTTAGCTGAGGCTTTCATTCTCTAATTCCTGTTATACTGGATTGCAGCTGGCTCAGTTGAATGAAGCCATAACCATCCGTGTCTTCCTAACAGTTTGGCGACAGCTGGATGCCAACGCGGGCAAGTCCACCACTCCGGCCGGACAGTGTCGTCTGGGACCTCTAATTCCTGTTATACTGGACTGCAGCTGGCTCTACCACTTCTCTGTCAAACTGCTGTTCAAACTGCACAGCTGTCAGTCACACGCACATACACAAAAACCCCCGGCCTGTAGCCCTCTGGATTTCAAAATCTGACCTGTACTCGTCTATTAGACATGTGGTTTTGCTCTGTGTTCCAGGTGTTTCAGCTGACTCTCTTCTCGGACACCGGGAGAGATTCCGTGATCTGTTCAACAGGTCTGCCTACACAACTACCGACTGTCTTGTGTGTGTGCACCGGTATGCACGGCGTATGGTTTGAATGACCTCTGCCCTGTTGTCTTCCAGCCTCACTAAGTTATTTGATCGAGCCAGAGAGACGGAGTTCTTCAAAAAAGTTATTCAGATCCCTGACCTGCCAGATGTAAGCCACGTAGTTCGTGTCTGTGGGGAATTGGTCATTCCCAGCAATACCTGTTTTCATTTTCTATCTTTGTGTGTGTGTGTGTGTGTGTGTGTGTGTGTGTGTGTGTGTGTGTGTGTGTGTGTGTGTGTGTGTGTGTGTGTGTGTGTGTGTGTGTGTGTGTGTGTGTGTGTGTGTGTGTGTGTGTGTGTGCAACACCTGTAGTCTCCTCCGAACTTCCTGCGTGCCTCTGCACTGGCGGAGTACGTGCGGCCGGTGGTGGTGATGCCCAATGAGGAGCCTTATGAAGAAGTCGAGGCGGCGCCAGACTACAGCCAAGCGCCCCAGATGCCACAGGTACGACTGGACACTCTCCCATTACTGTATTTTGCATTATGCTATTGAACCTAGTATTGTTATTTACATGATAATTACCAATTGCATCATAACTGTCTGCATCCATTTGTTTGACAGCAACCGTACAACATGTTAAGTCAGCTGGGAGCTCCTGATGCTGGATTTGATCACAGGTAAATGAAAGATCTTCTCTTTTCCCTGAGCTAACATAACACTTGTCGGACAACATTTTTGATGTGAAATAATAACCGTTTCTGGTTTGCCTCTGGTATCCCTCAGAAGATCTCCGTCTCCAGCTCTGACGGAGGCAGAGACTCTGAGGAAGGAGCTGGAGGTCATCAAACCAGAGCTGCAGCTTTTCAAAACAGAGGTGTGTGTGTTTGCTTGCATGCGTGTCTCTGTCTATCTGTCTGTGAGCAGGTGTAGGTGTGACTAAGAATGCATGTGTGTGTTTGACCCCTCCTCCCACCCCTCTCTCCCTAGGCTCAGAGGTGTGTGACCCAGCTGAAGTCTCAGGTGAACAGGCTGGAAGCAGAGCTGGAGGACCAGAGGACCCATAAGCAGATGGCTTTGGTGGACAATGAACACCTGCGCATGGAGGTAGGGGCCTTACGACAGGCCACCGTCGCCCTACCAGGGGTACAGGCTGGATACCAGGAAGCTGATGGTGAGTATACACACAGACGCACACGGACGGACACAAAAACACACACACACACACACCTGTTAACCCCGTCCTCCCCCTACAGGTCGAGCCCAGGCAGCTGAGCTGCGTTTTTCTCAGCTCAAAGAGCGACACGCTGAACTGGTCACCAGCCACGCTGATCTACTGAAGAAGGTACAGACGCTGCACACTGGGAATTTCTATGTCTTTTGTGAGCTGACACAATATTGTGTGCGTGTGTTCAGAATGCAGAGACAGTCAGGTTCTTGTCCAGCACCCAGCAGAACCAGGAGAAATTGGCCACGGCCAAACAGCAGCTGGCCAGCGAGGTGGACCTCCTTCGACAGGAGAATAGACTCAAGGTACTATAACCATTAACCCCTGACCTCTAACCCCTAGAGTTTGTAGCAAATATGGAGCAGGTTCAGGGTTTATTTCTCCAGGATGATTCTTACTCTTGTAATGTTTAACAACTGTTGGATGTTTGTCCTTGTGTTTCCTGACTTCTCTGTGTGTTTTCTCTGTCCTGTCTCGTAGCTGGAGCAGCAGAAGCAGGAGATAGATCGGCTAAACAGAGAGCTGTTGGACCAGAGAGCAGCGTTAGGTGAAGTCCACAGTGTCCTGGACAACAAAGAGATGGTAGGCAACAGCGACATGGTAGGCTTATTTAGGTAGAAGCATGAAACAGTGTTTTTCCATCTCTCAAACTAGACTACCCTTTATTATTTTGTGTGTCCTTCTTGAACCAATCAGAACTCTTCCCGCTTCCCCAGGCTGGT
Organism: Salvelinus fontinalis; assembly: GCF_029448725.1. Taxonomy (NCBI): domain Eukaryota; kingdom Metazoa; phylum Chordata; class Actinopteri; order Salmoniformes; family Salmonidae; genus Salvelinus; species Salvelinus fontinalis. The sequence continues at coordinate 34,070,526 of NC_074685.1, forward strand.
TCCCAAATGACTGGTGCTCTGCAGGGTCTCCAGCGAGAGAGGGAGGAACTGCTGCGCTGTTTAAGGGAGAAAGAGGGTGAAGTGTCCTCCCTACAGCAGCAGGCTCAGCTCCATCACAGCTCCATGGAGCAGGACAGGGACAGATCAGCCAGAGAGATAGCCAGCCTGAGGCAACAGCTACAGCAACAGGTATGGGCTGTCGACACACGAGACTTGAAGTCGAACTTGTGCTGCGTAGTAAGACATTGGAGGACATTCTGATGAATTGACGCGCGTGTGTGTGTGTGTGTGTGTGTGTGTGTGTGTGTGTGTGTGTGTGTGTGTGTGTGTGTGTGTGTGTGTGTGTGTGTGTGTGTGTGTGTGTGTGTGTGTGTGTGTGTGTGTGTGTGTGTGTGTGTGTGAGATTACAGCTGGCTATAAACGCAGAGCAGAGAGTGGAGATTGACAGACTGAAGCGAGAGCTGGAGCAGAGTCGAGCGGAGGTGTCACGCGCTAACAATGCCCTGCAGAACAAGGAGATGGTAGGAACCTGTCTGCTGGTACCTGGCAAATGGAGGACCAATACTTGTCAGTCCTTGATACAAACAAGGTTGAGAGACATGTTTATGTATCCGTCTCCCCTTTCAGACTGGTTCTCAGATGAACAGTGCCCTGATGGGTCTCCAGACCGAGAGAGAGGGGCTGCTGCGCTCTGTGAGGGAGAAAGATGCTGAGCTGTCCTCTTTAAGGCAGCAGGCACAGCTCCAACGCAGCTCTCTGGAGCAGGACAACGACAGGACATCCAGAGAGATGGCCAGTCTGAGGCAACAGCTACAGCAACAGGTATGGGCTGTGTGTGTGAAGCAGTTGTGCGTGCATACTAGCGTGTGTGTATAGGTGTGTTAACCTGTAATCTTTCCGGTGTGTGTGTGTGTGTGTGTTACTCCAGGCATCTCGTGAGGGTGAGCTGACCAGGAAGCTGCAGGAGGAACAGTTCTGTCTGCTCCAGTGTGCCGTGGTGGAGGCTGAAGGCATCATACTGGACGCTGTGTCCAAACTGGACGACCCCATACACGTACGCTGCATCTGCTCTCCAGATTACCTGGTGAACCGAGCTGAGATCACCCTGGGTTCTTTGGACAAGATGCAGCAGAGTCACGTGGTCTACCTGGGAAATATGGACGGTGTGTATCCACCTTGTGTGTGCGCACTGCGTGCGTGTTTGTGTGTGTGTGTGTATATAATCTCCTGTCTCTGTCCTGTCTGTCTCAGATGCCAGTGGTCTTCTGAGGGCTGTGACACAGTTCTCCCATCTGGCTTCTGACACCATCGTCAACGGAGGAGCTACAGCACATAGTGCTCCTACTGACCAGGCCGACCGTAAGAGACGCACAATGCACGCACGCATGCTCACAAACACACACACTCATCCCTTTCTCTCTCTCCCTCTAGGTCTGACTGACAGTTGTAGAGAAGCTTCCACCCACTGTCTGCAGTTCCTACATGAGCTGAAATCCAGAGCCACGTTACAGAGAGCCGACCCTACTACGATACGCTATGTAATGCAACGTATACTCACTATGGGACAGGTACGGGGGGTCATCACACACGGAGAACTGCAGCTAGTGGAATAAGCATTCCTGTTGAGAGCAACGTTCTGTGGTCAGTGCACTGGCAGCCATTTTGTGTCAATGCAGGATAGGACAGGATGTAATGGAAGTGTACTTCCTGTGTAGGATCTGCGTCTTCAAGGGCAGGATGTTCTAAAAGAGGAGCTGGGGGAAATGGTGGATAAAGAGATGACTGCTACCTCTACTGCAATAGAGGAGGCTGTACTCCGCATGGACGTAAGAACACACACACACACACACACACACACACACACACACACAGAGCATATCATTGTTGAGGACAATCCTCATGTCTTTTCTACCCATGCTGTGAACAGGAGATCCTGAACCAGGCCAGGAGAGACACGTCTGGGGTCAAACTGGAGGTCAACCAGAGGTCAGCGAAACACAGTAGATCATAGAACACAGTAGAACACAGAACACAGTGGTACACAGTAGAACACAGAACACAATAGTACCCAGTAGAACACAGAACACAATGGTACACAGTAGAACACAATAGTATCTCACAGAACACAGTGGAACACAGAACACAACAGTACACAGTGGATTAACTCAACAATAACTCTAAATTTACTAACTAACGTTATGTGCTGGAGGAGCTATCACTGTAGTTTACAGCGTCAATATGCTTTTTCTGTCTCCCTCTCAATTTCTCTCCTCTTCTCTCTCTCCCTCTCAGCATCCTTGGCTCCTGTTCAGACCTAATGAAGGCCATCCACATGCTGGTGACAGCTGCCACTGACCTGCAGAAAGATATTGTGGAAAGCGGCAGAGTGAGTTGTAAATTTTACATTTGTGTTTAGAATAGGCTGTACTTCCATACTTATCAACATAGTCAAATAGTGGACCTCCAAAAGGTTGAGCACACCTGTATTGGGCTCTGGGCTCAGTGACATGTTTTCTCCACAGGGGGCAGCATCAGTGAAGGAGTTCTATGCTAAGAACTCCTGTTGGACTGAAGGCCTCATCTCTGCCTCCAAGTCAGTGGGCTGGGGCGCCACTCAGATGCTGTAAGTACTGACTTGATATACACATTACACACGTATACTATATACAGTGGATTGTTGTTACAGCAGTGATACAAGTCACGTTGTCATAGGGCTGAATCCTAAATTGAGATATGTGTGTGTAAAACCCACTTTTTGTCCACACAAATGGAAAAATAACATACCTACCTGAGCACAGTCTTGCAGGAGGATGAAGACAAAAGCAGTCTTGGTAAAGTAATATCTTGTCTCCTCTCTCTCCCGGCTGGCAGAGACTCGGCTGACAAGGTGGTAACTAGCGGGGGTAAATACGAGGAGCTCATCGTCTGTTCTCATGAGATCGCTGCTAGTACCGCCCAGCTGGTCGCTGCCTCCAAGGTAAAACACATATACACACACACACAGCTGATTCCGTCTTCATATTCGCTAACTTGACATTGGACCCCTCGTCTCCCCCTGTGTTGCCGTGGCTACAGGTGAAGGCGGACCGCAACAGCAAGAAGCTGTCGACGCTGCAGCAGGCCTCGAGACACGTCAACGACATGGCTGCCGTAGTGGTGACCTCCACCAATCACGGACAGAGGCAGATCACTGAGAGAGGTGAAAAGAAGGAGAGGAGGAAGGTAGTCTCGAAAACCCGACCCTAGGCAACCGTGACTAGGGTCTGGTTTCATCGACAGACTCTTTTAGCAAAGAGGAACTACGTCACTACCTTATCCGCTTAAAATACAAACTAGTAGCTAGCAAGCTGGAGATCACGTCGGTTATTTGTATTGAGGGCATTTCACACGTGTCTAGTTTGTATCAACTACCTTCCCTAAAGCCACTGCAAAGGTTTTCCTTGCAAACTTTGGTTTCGAATTGTGACATTCAGTTGTCTGTTTGAAGAGTACCCACCCGGTAACAATTATTTTCTCTTATCGAAGAAGCCAAAAGAGTAATTGAAATCAGACCATAGTCACTGTTGCCTAGGATCGGGTTTCTGAGACTATATCAATAAAAAATGTACACAAGTAGTACACTGGGCCTTTACTAGTATTAGCAGACCAATATAGATGTCTGAGGCACTGGCAAAACATTTTCAGCGTCTCCACTTTGTCAAAAAAAGGTAATTTAAGAACAGTATCTTGCAGGATTCAATAGTTTAAGAGTTATTGACCTGATTCTTTCTCTGTGATGTCATTCTAATGGAATCCAGAAAGTACAAAACCCTGTCCTCAAACATTTACATCAAAATGTGCAAAGTTATGGGCAAAGACACAAAGCACCCACTTCAAATTAAATATTTATCAAATAACATGGCAACAACCACTTAATGTCAATGTACATTATTTTATTGTACATAGGCTGGTCATCTAGGGTTGTACCTGTAGACTTTTCATCACCATGAAGAAAAGAAAAGTACAATAAAGTAATTGAGTACATTGAGACATCAAGTGGTTTGTGATGATGTGATGATGTGGCTCAGTTGGTAGAGCATGGTGCTTGCAATGCTAGGGTTGTGGGTTCGATTCCCACAGGGGACCAGTATGAAAATATATGCACTCCCTACTGTAAGTAAAGTCAGAAGTTTACATACACCTTAGCCACATTTCAACTCAGTTTTTCACAATTCCTGACATTTAATCCTAGTAAAAATTCCCTGTTTTAGGTCAGTTAGGATCACCACTTTATTTTAAGAATGTGAAATGTCAGAATAATAGTAGAGAGAGTGATTTATTTCAGCTTTTATTTATTTCATCACATTCCCAGTGGGTCAGAAGTTTACATACACTCAATTAGTATTTGGTAGCATTGCCTTTAAATTGTTTAACTTGGGTCAAACGTTTCGGGTAGCATTCCACAAGCCTCCCACAATACGTTGGGAGAATTTTGGCCCATTCCTCCTGACAGAGCTGGTGTAACTGAGTCAGGTTTGTAGGCCTCCTTGCTCGCATACTCTTCTTCAGTTCTGCCCAAAATGTTTCTATAGGTATGAGGTCAGGGCTTTGTGATGGCCACTCCAATACCTTGACTTTGTTGTCCTTAAACCATTTTGCCACAACTTTGGAAGTATGCTTGGGGTCATTGTCCATTTGGAAGACCCATTTGCGACCACGCTTTAACTTCCTGACTGATGTCTTGAGATGTTGCTTCAATATATCCACATACTTTTCCTCCATGATGTCATCTATTTTGTGAAGTGCACCAGTCCCTCCTGCATCACGGTTGGGATGGTGTTCTTCGGCTTGCAAGCCTCCCCCTTTTTCCTTCAAACATAACGACGGTCATTATGGCGAAGCAGTTTTATTTTGTTTCATCAGACCAGAGGACAATTCTCCAAAAAGTACGACCTTTGTCCCAATGTGCAGTTGCAAACCGTAGTCTGGCTTTTTTATGGCGGTTTTGGAGCAGTGGCTTCTTCCTCGCTGAGTGGCCTTTCAGGTTAAGTCGATATAGGATTTGTTTTACTGTGGATATAGATACTTTTGTACCTATATCATCCAGCATCTTCACAAGGTCCTGTGCTGCTGTTCTGGGATTGATTTGTACTTTTCGCACAAAAGTACATTAATCTCTAGGAGACAGAACGTGTCTTCTTCCTGAGCCGTATGACGGCTGCGTGGTCCCATGGTGTTTATACTTGCGTACTATTGTTTGTACAGATGAACGTGGTACCTTCAGGCATTTGGAAATTGCTCCCAAGGATGAACCAGACTTGTAGAGGTCTACAATTCATCCACAGGTACACCTCCAATTGACTCAAATGATGTCAATTAGCCTATCAGAAGCTTCTAAAGCCATGACATCAATTTCTGTAATTTTCCAAGCTGTTTAAAGGCACAGTCAACTTAGTGTATGTAAACTTCTGACCCACTGGAATTGTGATACAGTGAGTTATAAGTGAAATAATCTGTCTGTAAACAATTGTTGGAAAAATGACTTGCGTCGTGCACAAAGTAGATGTCCTAACCGATTTGCCAAAACTATAGTTTGTTAACAAGACATTTGTGGAGTGGTTGAAAAACATGTTTTAATGACTTCAACCTAAGTGTATGTAAACTTCCGACTTCAACTGCAGCTGTGGATAAGAGCGTCTACTAGTCCTGTATTAGTGGACAGATATAGACGTCTTCAGTAGGGGCATCGTTTTTTCTGCAGCACCCCCACCCCCAAACTACTTCCCTCAGCTATGGGAAGGAGGATTGTATAAAATAAATGTTGTATAAAGGTTTGGGTTTATTGTACCCCTGAATTCTGAGTCCTTGTCCTCGCTTCTCTCCAGAACCCATGGACTTCTCAGGCATCTCCCTGATCAAAGTGAAGACTCAAGAGATTGAGTCTCAGGTATGTCATTGCAGCAACTTTGACTGCTCTGCCTACTCTGCCTACAGCCACTTATAGCTGTTTGTGTATGTTTTGTGTGTGTATGTGTGGGGCCAGGGACATATTATTCCATGTGACCAACTGGTTGTGTGTGTAGGTGAACGTCCTCTTCTCTATTCTCTGTGCTGTAGGTGAAGTTGTTGGAGCTGGAGAATCAGCTGGAACAGGAGAGAGTTCGTCTGGGAGAGCTGAGGAAGAAACACTACCAGCTGTCTGGGACTGGTACACCCCACGGGGGGGAGGTGGAGGGGGGAGACAGGGATGACGAGGGAGACAGCTTCCCACCCCCTCCCCCTCCAACCCTCTTACCAGCCTCCACCCTGCTGCCCCAGCCCTACCTAAACACACAGCCCTTCTCACAGACACAACCCGACTCACAACTATCAGCTCAGTCCTACTCACCACCCAAGTCCTACTCACACACTCAACCCTATTCACAAACAAAGCCTTACTCTGAACCTGAATCCTACTCACAGCCTGCAACGCAATCCTACTCACCACCCCAACCTTTCTCACCACCCCAATCTTACTCATCATCCCAAACCCAGTCTTACTTACCACCTCAATCGTATTCTCAAACCCAATCCTACTCACATCCCCAAACATACTCTCAAAGCCAGCCGTATGTAAACACCAATCCCTTCTCCCAACCCCCGCCTCTGTCCGCGCCTCTGTCCGCGCCTCTGTCCCAGCCACTGTCCCAGCCTCTGTCCCAGCCTCTCTTCTTGCCTCTGTCCCAGCCACTGTCCCAGCCTCTCTCCCAGCCTCTGTCCCAGCCACTGTCCCAGCCTCTCTCCCAGCCTCTGTCCCAGCCACTGTCCCAGCCTCTCTCCCAGCCTCTGTCCCAGCCCGAGTCCCTTCCCCTTCCAAATAATTCAGTAGAACTCGCCAAGCCAACCCACACTTCAAAGAAACCTTCCATCTTCCAGAAAACAGGAACCCTGTTTAGTAAGGTAAGAATCATTATTACCTGCTGTCGTATTGATCATCCTCGCCACAGTCATTAAGGTTATAGGTACACGAACAGAACAAGGGCCTAGGGCCTAAGGATAGAAGTGATTGTATTGGAGCCAGGTTGACTTCCCATAAGGATACGGAATTGTGATGTCATTGGTGATCTGTTTTTCCTCTGTTGCAGTTCCGAAGAGGTGAGGCTGGAACAGAGGAATCCAGAATCCGGAATGTTAAAATCCTAAATCCAGAATGAGAAGATTCTACCTGTCTGCGTACCTTGTCATGTGAACTACTGTATATGCAGTTTACTCAGGTGCAGTGATTGAAGAACAACCCTTTTCAAGATAGCAACTTTATTGTAATATTTGATATTTCTAAATGTCTTGATACACTATTTGATTACACAAAAAACATCTGGGTAAATAACGGTTAATAATATTATTATTATTACTAGCATTATTACTTCTTTTAAGAACGTGTATTATCTTTCTATTTGAAAAAGCAGTCATCTCTTACTGACCACTGCAGTGCTTGTAGGAAGAATTGTGTCTAAACCAACATCCCAATGCTTTGTCCAAATGCCTTAAAAATACTTGAATATACTACATGGTAAACAACCAATCAACGTACAGCCGCCTATTCGTCTTTACATAGTATCTCTTATGTGAGTATACTTACTTCACATAGATTTTAATATTTGTAACATGTATTGAGATAAACAGACGTTTTAAATGAATATATACCTTTCCATTTGTCCTGAAGTGTAGATTTAGTTGTTGTGATTGACAGGAGAGATGACCAATGGCGCTTTCTTTGCAACTGGGATTGACCCCTGGGCTGAAGTATGGATAGAGCGTGTCAGCAAAGTTGCGGCCCATGTAAAAGTTGATATGGCGTCGAGCTCCCAGGTCACAAGACCACACCCGGCCTTGTTCGTAGTCTATGTATATCCCGACCTTTGAGGGTCTGTGGGTCAAGGAGAGAGGAACAGGAAAGTCACCAAGAGCTTCGTATTTGCTCCAGTCTCTCAGCCATGTTTCCCAGTATCCATTCTCAGGGTTAGTAGCACACTGCCCGTCCTGTTGATGACCTCTGTGGCCACTCCTAACGTCCAGTCAGTCTTCCCCCTCACCGTCACCTCCCTGAGGAGAATCCCTGCTTTTCCAGAAACACTGATGGACAGTTCAGATCTTCCTGAGTAGTCTGGAAGATTCTATCTTTGCTCTCCTCCTCTTCTCGTGTTTCGCCGTGTCACTTGTTTCCCCGACCGAGTTACCCTCTGAGCAGTGTGTATATGCTGTACTGAATACAGTGTTTACGTAGTGTTACGTACAGTGAGGTGATGAATGTAATGTACTGGTTATTCATTACAGTATGTTAGGTATAGACGTATGCAGTATGCACGGTGGGAATGTACCTGCACTTTGAAAAATACAACAACATACAGTGGGGTCCGGGATGATTGAATTATTGCGTCTTGTGATAAAGATGAGCAAAAAATACTGAGCTACTGTACTGTATATTGTATGCTCAAAGAAATAGAACATTTTGTTATACGAATACAGTTGCTCAGAGAAATAACAAATATTAAAAACAGAAATCGAATAAAGATAGGAGTCACACTTATTGGATCCTGTTTTCAATACTCTGGCACCCTTCCCTTGCGAGGATAATGACACTGAGCCTTATTTCTAAAATGTTTTATGGCCATTGGAGAACACCGTGGGAGGGATCTTAGACCATTCATCCAGACAGAATCTGTCCAGATCCTTGATGTCCTTCATCTGCTCTTATGGACTGCCCTCTTCAATTCAAACCACAGCTTTTCAATGGGATTCAAGTCCGGAGACTGAGATGGCCATTGCAAAATGTTGATTTTGTGCTCAATTAACCATGTCTTTGTGGATTTTGATGTGGGCCTGGGGTTATTGTCTTGCTGGAAGCAATATACAATATATATGTGTGTGTATGTGTGTATATATATGTGTATGTGTGTGTATATATATGTATATATGTGTATGTGTGTTTGTGTATATATATATTCTTTAGACTAGTTGAGTATCTGGAGCATCAGCATTTGTGGGTTTGATTACAGGCTCAAAATGTCCAGAAACAAAGACCTTTCTTCTGAAACTCATCAGTCTATTCTTGTTCTGAGAAGTTAAGGCTATTCCATGCAAAAAATCGCCAAGAAACTGAAAATCTCGTACAACGATGTGTACTACTCCCTTCACAGAACAGCGCAAACTGGCTCTAACCAGAATAGAAAGAGGAGTGGGAGGCCCCGGTGCCCAACTGAGCAAGAGGACAAGTACATTAGAATGTCTAGTTTGAGAAACAGACGCCTCACAAGTCCTCAACTGGCAGCTTCGTTAAATAGTACCCGCAAAACACCAGTCTCAACAGTGAAGAGGTGACTCCGGGATGCTGGCCTTTTTATTTTAAAGGGAGGTGCGTGGATCATGAAACCAGTCAGTATCTGGTGTGACCACCATTTGCCTCATGCAGGGCAAAATGTTTTTTTATTTAACTAGGCAAGTCCGTTAAGAACAAATTCTTATTTACAATGACGGCCTACCCCAGGCCAATTGTGCGCCGCCCTATGGGACTCCCAATCACGACCAGATGTGATGAAGCCTAAATTTGAAACAAGTACTGCAGTGATGCCTCTTGCACTGAGATGCTGAGATGCAGCGTTCAGACCACTGAACCACTCGGGAGCCCCATATCCTTTGCATAGAGTTGATCAGGCTGTTGATTGTGTCCTGTGAAATGTTGTCCCACTCCTCTTCAATGGCTGCGCAAAGTTGCTGGATATTGGCGGGAATTGGAAACGCTGTCGTAAATGATCCAAAGCATCCCAAACATGCTTAGTGGGTGACATGTCTGGTGAGTATGCAAGCCATGGAAGAACTGGGACATTTTCAGCTTCCAGGAATTTTTAACAGATCCTTGCGACATGGGGCCGTGCATTATCATGCTGAAACGAGGTGATAGTGGAAGATGAATGGCACGAAAATGGGCCTCACTATCTCGTCACGGTATCTCTGCATTCAAATTGCCATCGATAAAATGCAATTGTGTAGGTTACTTTCTAAATGTAATCCGTTACAGTTACTAGTTACCTGTCCAAATTTGTAATCAGTAACGTAACTTTTGGATTACCCAAACTCAGTAACGTAATCTGATTACATTCAGTTACTTTTAGATTACTTTCCCCTTAAGAGGCATTTGAAGAAGACAAACATGTATGTTACTAATTGAACTACATTTATTGCAGGACAAACTTCTCTAAAATGATGTTGGAGGCAGCATATGGTAGATAAATTAACATTAAATTATCTGGCAACAACTCTGGTGGACATTCCTGCAGTCAGCATGCCAATTGCACACTCCCTCAAAAATTAAGACTTCTGTGGCATTGTGTTGTGTGACAAAAATACACATTTTAGTGGCCTTTTTTTTGTCCATGACCTTCAGGACGCCCTCATTGATTTTATTAGTAATTCTCACTCGTATATCATATTAACATGGCATAGGTCATGGATTTTAGCTGTAAAACTGCAAATATTTTCTCTTTCTACTAATTTCTCTAAAATTAGTAGAAATGCATGACATTTTTTATAAAATTGCAACATTTTCTTTCCGCCCCATGGCAAAATGTGTAGAATTGCAGGAAATTAATTTTAAAACTCTGTCCAGAAGGGGGCCACTCAATTGTTTTGACCCCCCCCCCCCCCCAACCGAATCTCGCTTAGGGCCCCCAAAATACTAAGGCCGGGCTCTGGCTGGAAGATCCACTTGTGGCCAAGTTCAGCTTCCTGGCTGAGGTCACCAGGTTTTTAGCTAAAATATCCACTAAATGTCATGATGCCGTTGACCTTAACAAGGGCCCCAGGACCAGTGGAAGCAAAATAACCCCATAACATCAAAGATCCACCACCATATTTTACAGTTGGGATTAGGTATTTTCTGCATTGTTCTTTCAAGGTCAAACACCGCGGGTGTGCGTGGCCAAATACCTTTATTTTCGTGCCATATGACCATAGCACTGGTTCCAATCCAAGTGCCAATGCCTTTAAACAAACTCCAGGCAGTGCTATGATCAGATTTCATGAAAATAGAGCTCTTTGGCCACACACTAATGGTGGGTTTGGCCTTCAAAAGAACAATGCATATGCAGGAAATACCTACTTCCTACTGTAAAATATGGTAATGGATCGTTGATGTTATGGGGCTATTTTGCTTCCACTGTGCCTGGGGCCCTTGTTAAGGTCAACAGCATCATGAACTTTACCAAGTACCAGGACAAAATTGGCCAAAAACATGTTTGCCAGGAGGCTGAACCTTGGCCGAAAGTGAATCTTCCAGCAAGACCATAACCCCAAGCGAAGAACAAGAAGGCCCGCACACTCTTTAAACTCCCAATTCACTGTTTTATTGACTACGTTTCGATCCATATAAACATATATATTCGATTCTGTAACTACTACATGTGCCCATCTCATTGATATCAAATGATTAGAGATACGCAAGTTGTCTTTGAAAAGGTCTCTGGTATTATATCTACAGCCATATGGTCGGGTATCCCAGCAGTTTCCAACATCATCTTTTTTTTTACTGTTGCCTATAGGTTTTAACTTGGACCCATTTGTATATATATATAATCCTTTCTGACCATATGTATTTCTGTGATTAGTTATGATTTTATGCACAAAGGTGAATTGAATTGTTTCCACACCCACCATGCGTCATCTGCGTAATGCTCATGCTAGGTGAAATGTGTATATTTTGGGAAGTGAGCACTGCGTTTGTTTGTTTGACCTGACGGAGATCAGTTTCGGAACAAAACGTAGTTATTCAATAAAGCAGTGAATTGGGAGCTTAAAGAGTGTTCAGGCCTTGTTGTTCTTTATTAGCTCAGCACCTATGTTTTTTAAGGACGTGTGGATGACCACAACCTTTTCTAATAGCCCCAAGCACACATCAAACCCACAAAGACATGGTTAATTGAGCACAAAATCTATATTTTCAATGGCCATCTCAGTCACCGGACTTGAACCCCATTGAAAACCTGTGGTTTGAATTGAAGAGGCCAGTCCATAAGTGCAGACTAAGGATATCTAGGATCTGGAAAGATCCTGTCTGGGGGAATGGTCTAAGATCCCTCCCGCTGTGTTCTCCAATGTCCATACAACATTTTAGAAAAAGGCTCAGTGTCGTTATCATCACAAGGCGAGCAGGGGCGTCAATTGGGTACGACAGGGTAATATCCTTAGATTATGTAGTGCTATAGTAAATACTACAGTATTATGCGCAAATAAACACTAGTTAATACTACAGTAATGTACGCAAAAACACTACAGTTTTTTAACTATAGTAATGCTGAAGTATTTAATTTGCATATACTACATCCATTCTCCTCCCCCATATCTTAATTTGTGCCACCCAGGAGTGAGAAACCTACATGCCAAGTATAGACCATATTGTGCTCCCCACAGGTTATAGAAAGAGCAGAAGCACTGAACTACCCATTCACACTCCAGTCCTACCTGCCTACAGGTTATGGAACATTTGCTCTTTTAGTATTTGTCCAGTAGATTGTCAAATATAATTAAAAAAAACACTATAGTAAATAATACAGTAATATCTGCAAAAATTAACCACAGTAATTGCTATAGTATATACTACACTTTATATAGTATACTATAGTATTTTTTCATATGGGCTGCGGGAAGAGAGGGGCATGCCACCAGACAGTACTTTAGGGCCTCAAACTTCTCCTCCAATGCAACAGTAACAGTGCCAATGTGCATATCTTATAGACTATGATAAATTCTAGAAATGTTATCTAATCGGATGTTATCTAATTTTACAGTAAAAACCTACAGTATGTGGACACTTGGTATTCCAGTTTACAGAGCAAATAATATCTACACACTAAGTACACGAAGTACTGTACTTCAACAAATTATATTGCCTCAAGTCATACATTCTCATGCAGTATTCAAGTATGCACTAATATCAAATGTAGTGGTGAGCTATATCTTCACAAACTGATTCATGACCAAATCAACTAAACTATCCCTCAATGGTAACATTAAAACTGGAAAAGGTCATTGCATTTATTCTATTTCATTTAAGAGTTTCACCTACCCAGGTCATTCTGTCGTTCCACTTACCTGAGCATGTTGTTTTTAGGTGTAAGGAAACTCAACCAGACCAGAGACTTTGTGCAACTAAGCTGGCTGCTTTGAGCTTCATGAGGAAAGTAAACTTTGTTCCAGGGTACAGCCATGTCATAACCCCTCCCATTGCACCTTGGTGTTTGTTTCCCTCTCTCCTCTTTTTTATCAATCCCCTCCTATCTTCCTCCTCCTCCTCTTTCTCCTCCTTCTCCCACATAACTCACTCAATTAAAGAAAACAAGCGTTGTTAACCTAATTTTCTGTATGTTTGTCAGTCTGTATTTTAAAGTTTCATCTGCAAATGTCTTAGGCCTTATAGCCTAATTGAATTGTATGTTTACATATAAAACAAATGTATGTATTTGATTGACTATTACAGATGTAGGATCTTAATTTGATCCAGTTTGCTACAGCAGGAAAATAATGTTGCAGCAACAGGAAATATAAATTGTTATGTGGATTGTAATTAATGGACATTTTTTTAGGGGTTGATACATTTTTCGTACGGGAAAATCAAGTCTGACATTTTTAAGTGGAAATTACAAACTTCAGAACCCTTTTTAAACCTCAAATGTACTACACGTTTTAAATGTCCTGTATTGCAGGAAATTTGTCCTGCAACAGGGTGATCAAATTAAAATCCTACATCTATATGGCTTTGGTTTAAAGATAATGTTTATATTATATTGTGCCTTTTTATTTATTGTGCCTTTTTATTTCAGTTCAGTGTGGCTTCACACAGTCAATGTTATCCTTTGTATAATAAACACAATCCAGGCATTACACTGATCTGATTTCTAATATTGTGGTCTTAATTAGGATGCCTATGTGATGTCTAGTCCTTTTCCCCTCATTACTTCGGATCATAGACTGTTTAACTGTAGGCTCTTCAATTACCATAGACGTGCACTAAATCTGTCAGAACAATTCATATCACAACTGAATATCTTCTTCTCAAACCATTCATACTGAGATGTCATGTTTTTATTTATTTTTCAAATTCACCCTAGCGGCGACCTCAACCGATTGATATTCCTGACATGCGCATTACAAACTGCAATCTGACCACATAATCGGGAGAGAACGACAGTGTAGGCAGGACCACAATGGGAAAGCGGGTGATTTTATCAAATTGATCAAAAATCGCTGACAAGATGTCCGACGCGAGTAGAAAACCCCAATCGATACGCATCTGTACTTATTGAAGTGGATACGATACACACAGAACCTGCAGAACAACCAAAAGTAAATACTTTTTCCAAGGGGAGGAAGTTTGTTGTGTCGAAGGAAATATAATAGCCCGGTAAAGCAGGGACAGACTGCGGAAAACTGCCAGAGCGGAGGACAGTCAGAATACAAACCCACCCACCCACCCAGTCAGCCATGGAAGAGTTTGGGTCAGCGTTGGAGAAGAATGTGGCCGATTTAACGGTTATGGACGTGTATGACATAGCCGCGGTGGTGGGCCAGGAGTTTGAGCGGATCATTGATCAGTATGGATGCGAGGCTCTGTCCAGGCTCATGCCAAAAGTGGTGCGGGTACTGGAGATCCTGGAGGTGATGGTCAGTAGGAACAGCATCAGCCCGGAGACAGAGGAGTTGAGGCTGGAACTGGACAAACTACGGCTGGACCGGATGGACCGGCTGGAGAAAGAGAAGAAACATAAGAAGGTCATAATTAGTTTATACATGATAAGATTAATAATATGCCAAGTTCTAACCAAACATAATTGATAACGGTAGGCCAAATAATGTATGGTGAAGATATGACAATACTGGTAACAAACATAGAAAAGTTTAAGAGAAGACAACTCATTTGCCATGCCATCATGAAAAGAATGCAATGAGATTATTTTAACAATAACTTTGGAAAGTGTACTAGGCATTTAGAAAATCTAACTGATATGCCCAAATAAAATTGTACTCTGAGGTGAATGACACTTCATTGACTGAGGATAGGCTATATTGTTACAATTATGCCTGCCTCTTTGTATCGCTGCTATACCCGTGCTATGTCGCAGGAAATCACTAAGGCTTTTTTTGGGGATAGAAATATCCTCTTACAAAATATATAGGGTCACAACACAAGTGTTCACTTGACCGGTGCATTACTGTGCATAGTAGGTCTGCAACATGTTTACATGAAGGCATATCTCTCTACCCTAATCATGTCCCTCTGCGACAATCAGAGTAGGTGCACTAAAAATACAAATGTCGTTGCTGGTCTCATGACAGTGACATGGTGGGAGTTAAACTGGCCTGTCATTGGTTGACTGAGATGTGTCTCCTGACTCAAATGAAGTGTGTCACGACATAAATGTGATTTAGGCAAGAGAGCCATCTTTATTACTTCAAATCAAACTTTATTAGTCACATGCGCCGAATACAACAGGTGTAGGCCTTACAGTGAAATGCTTACTTACAGAGCCCCTAACCAACTATGCAGTTTTAAAAAATACAGATAAGAAAAATAAAATAAAAGTAACAAATAATTAAAGAGCAGCAGTACCAGTACAGAGTCAATGTGCGGGGGCACCGGTTAGTTGAGGTAATATGAGGTAATATGAGGTAATATGTACATGTAGGTAGAGTTATGGCCCCTGGAAATGCTTAGGATGATATGTTTACATGTAAACTTCAAATAAATGCTTTGGAAATGTTCAGTAGAAAGTTAAGTAGGCCAGAGAAAAATGTGGGTTCCTTAAGCATTCTTTGGGAAGGGTGATAGTTCTATGTGGAACCATACTGACCCAAATAACCCTTTGAGCCCTTCAATGGTTCTTTGCAGTTTAAAAAAGGGTTATTTCCTCTTTTATTGATAATTCAAATGTAGTGGCTGTGGCTCATTAGAATATTTTAGGTCGTGCATTGTTCACAGCTCGTTTTGTGCACGAGAGTGTCATTCCAGTTGATCTAATCTGTTGTGTTACGCGATTGTAGCACATGGGGATGTGTGAAACTAACTAAGCGCTTCAGCACTCGGGGGTACCCGTCTGTGAGCTCGTGTGGCCTACCACTTTGCGGCTGAGGCGTCGTTGCTCCTAGACGTTTCCACTTCACAATAACAGCACTTACAGTTGACCAGGGCAGCTCTAGCAGGGCAGACATTTGATGAACTGACTTGTTGGAAAGGTGGCACCCTATAACTTTGAAAGTCACTGAGCTCTTCAGTAAGGCCATTCTACTGCCAATGTTTGTCTATGGAGATTGCACTGCTGCTCGTTCGATTTTATACACCTGTCAGCAACGCGTGTGATTGGAATAGCCGAATCCACTCATTTGAAGGGGTGTCCACATACTGCTGTATATATGGTGTATATATGCTGTATATATGGTGTGTATATGCTGTATATATGGTGTATATGTGACCATGGCCAGTGACAGTATCTTGTGAAAGACTCACGTATGGCCTTGTGTCAATTAAGAACGGTTGACAAATATGTCAGTAGTTCTCAATTCCCTCCTCAGGGACCCCCAGCTGTTCCAGAGATAGCACACCTGATTCAACTTGTTAATTAACACAATAATAACATCGAAGGCATTTTTACAATTTAACATGGCCATTAAACAAGAATGAAAATCCCTGGATGGTTCTACAAGGATCCTTTGAGATTTAGAAAGATTCTTTATAGAACCATTCTCCATAAAGGTTCTTTAAAGAACCATTTATAAGGGTTCTATATAGCCACAAAAAGGGTTGTAATAGAGGTTTTTCAATGGTCCTTTATAGGACCTTAGGAAAGGGTTCTTTATAGCACCATACAGATTCCATTTAGAACCTTATGAGCATAGTTATTTATAGAACCTTCAAAGGTTCCATATAGCCGCAAAAAAGGGTTCTGCTATGGTTATAAGCCAATTAACCCTTATTTGGAACTATATAGAACCATTTGTTTTTAGTGTGTAGGCTATGCAAACAACAGTAAAGCTGACAGTAAAGCCAGAGTATAGTCTATGAGACCAACTATCTTTAAACGGCACGAGGATGAAGACATTCATTGACAGACAGGAGAAAGCCACTGTAAAAGTTCAGGTTGAAAACAAAACGGATGGCTTTTGTATAGCTTATCAATGCACCTGTTGTAGGAAAAAAGGTGCTATCTGGAACCTAAAAGGGTTATTCGGCTGTCCCTATATAGGAGAAACCGTTGATGAACCCGTTTTGGTTCTGTGGAAAGGGTTCTACAAGGAACCCAAAGGGTTCTACCTGGATCCAAAAAGGGTTCTCCTATGGGGACAGCCGAAGAACCCTTTTGGAACCCTTTTTTCTAAGAGTGTGATTACTCAAACAAATTATGGCTCAGTGGTATGTCTGTGGCCACGTCCTAATATTAGCCCAAATGGCTTCTTTTCCTTGTGTGCTTTCAAACCATTGACCAGAGAGGACTGAATTTGTTAAGGCAATATGGTGGAAACGCCACGCAGGTCAAGCAAGCTGGTGGAAACCCCACATTTTAAGGATGTGCTTGTGGCGGGGCTGTGAGCAGACATGAATGGAGAGGAGTCTGTGTTTGGAGTGTGTGCGTGCAGACAAGATGTATGGAGTGTGTGTTTGTTAACTCTGTGTGTTTGTGTGTACCTCTTGTGTGTGTGTGTGTAGGAGCTGGAGCTGGTAGAGGATGTATGGAGAGGGGAGGCCCAGGACCTGTTGTCTCAGATCGCTCAGCTTCAGGAAGAGAACAAAACACTCCTTACTAACATGTCCATCAAAGACCCCATGAGTGAAGAGGACCTGCAGAGGCACGAAGGTACTAAACCCTGAATCCTAAACCCTTTACTTTACACCCTACAGTCTCAACCCATACACGCACACAATGTCTCTCTCTCTCTCTCTCTCTCTCTCTCTCTCTCTCTCTCTCTCTCTCTCTCTCTTTTGCTCGCGCTCTCTCAACACACACACACACACACACACACACACACACACACACACACACACACACACACACACACACACACACACACACACACACACAAAGGAGGCCTTCTCTGTGTTTGAGGCTGAGCCAGGCTCATCACTGCATGAGTGGCTCTGGCGTGATGTCACAGAGGGGCTACAGTCCCCCTGCACACAGACACACATGAGAATGAGCACAGAGACAGAACACCCTCAGTGTTTCGTACACCTGCTAGACTAGGGAAAGACATTTGACATTTTCTGACTGTTTAGGACTCGCATGATTTATCATTGAGTACTCGAGTACTCCAATAGAAGAAAATGTCATGTTTAGAACAAAAGGCCTGCACTACAAAACAAATATTTGCGCATTTATCCATATGCCAACAGTGCGAAACAATGTCTCATTTATCATAGCCATTACCGATAACCAATCCTAAATGCTACATTGCCCCATATACTACAATGCCTTCAGGAAGTATTCACACCCCTTGACATTTTCAACATTTTGTTGTGTAACAGCCTGAATTTAAAATGAATTCAATTGAGATTTTTTATGTCACTGGCCTACATACAATACCCCATAATGTCAAAGTGGAATTATGTTTTTAAAATGTTTTAAACAAATAGATAAAATGTTTATTACAAATGAAAAGCTGAAATGTCTTGAGTCAATAAGTATTCAACCCCTTTGTTATGGCAAGCCTAAATAAATTCAGAAGTAAAAATGTGCCTAACGTGTTACGTATTAAGTTGTATGGGCTCACTCTGTGTGCAATAATAGGGTTTAACATGATTTTTGAATAACTACCTCATCTCTGTACCCCACACATATAATTAGCTGTAAGGTCCCTCAGTCGAGCAGTGAATATCAAACACAGATTCAACCACAAAGACCAGGGAGGTTTTCCAATGATTTGCAAAGAAGGGCCTATTGGTAGATGGGTCCCCCCAAAAAACAGACATCCCTTTGAGCATGGTATATTAATTACACTTTGGATGGTGTATCAATACACTCAGTCACTACAAAGATACAGACATCCTTCCTAAATCATTTGCCAGGGAGGAAGGAAACCGCTCGGTGACTTTAAAACAGTTACAGAGTTTAATGGCTGTGATAGGAGAAAACTGAGGATGGATCAACAACATTGTAGTTACTCCACAATACTTAGCTGATTGACAGAGGGAAAAGGAGGAAGCCTGTACAGAATAAACATATCCCAAAACATGCAGCCTGTTTGCAACAAGGCACCAAAGTAATACTGCAAAAGTTTTGTCCTGCATACAAAGTGTCATGTTTGGGGCAAACAGGGTAGTAATCTGTCGTTCTGCCCCTGAACAAGGCAGTTAAACCACTGTTCCTAGGCCGTCATTGAAAATAAGAATTTGTTCTTAACTGACTTGCCTAGTTAAATAAAGGTTAAAAAAAAATCTATTTGGTGAGTAGGCCTATAGGCTTAATGATTTTGATAAAAAATACGTTATTTTTCTTTATCATATTTTCAGTGTGGAGCCTGTCTATGTTTAGGGGGGTTATAGCCTAGGGCCCAGGTGACCCAATTCTAAATGGCACTAGCAGTTTGCAAAGTAGCCTAAGCGGAAAATAGACAGGACGCAATTATTCCAAAACTGCAGCTCGTTGTTGGAACACATATTTTCCTACTTCAATCAAAAACTCTATTTTGAATTTGTGGTAAAACTGTTGTCATTTGGCATGGAATGTAGCTTGTGTATCCCATCAGTTACAGTGCTTTCGGAAAGTGTTCACACCCCTTGGCCTTTTCCAAATTTTGTTGTGTTACAACTCTGTATTGTCAAAGTGGAAGGGGGAAAAAATAATGAAAAATAAAACACTAATATACTGTATCTTGATTAGATAAGTATTCAACCCCCTGAGTCAATACATGTTAGAATCACCTTTGGCAGCGATTACAGCTGTGAGTCTTTCTGGGTAAGTCTCTTAAGAGATTTCCACACCTGGATTGTGCAACATTTGCCCTTAATTCTTTTCAAAATTCTTCAAGCTCTGTCAAATTGGTTGTTGATCATTGCTAGACAACCATTTTTAGGTCTTGCCACAGATTTTCAAGCAGATTTAAGTCAAGACTGTAACCCGGCCACTTAGGAACATTCACTCTCTTCTTGGTAAGCAACTCCAGTGTAGATTTGGCCTTGTGTTTTACGTTGTTGTCTTGCTGAAAGGTGAATTCATCTCCCGGTGTCTAGTGGAAAGCAGACTGAACGAGGTTTTCCTCTAGGATTTTGCCTGTGTCTAGCTCCATTACATTTATTTTATTATCCTGAAAAACTACCCAGTCCTTAACATGATGCAGCCACCACTATGCTTGAAAATATGGAGAGTGGTACTCAGTAATGTGTTGTATTGGATTTGCCCCAGACATAACACTTTGTATTCAGGACAAAAAGTTATTTGCTTTGCCACATTTTTTGCAGTATTATTTTAGTGCCTTGTTGCAAACAGGCTGCATGTTTTTTGAATATTTTTTTCTGTACAGGATTCCTTCTTTTCACTCTGTCAATTAGGTTAATATTGTGGAGTAACTACAATGTTGTTGATCCATCCTGTTCTCCTATCACAGTCATTAAACTCTGTAACTGTTTTAAAGTCAACAGTGGCCAAATGGTGAAATCCCTGAGTGGTTTCCTTCCTCTCTGGCAACTGCGTTGGGAAGGACACCTGTATCTTTGTAGTGACTGGGTGTATTGATACACCATCCAAATTGTAATTAATAACTTCACCATGCTCAAAGGGATATTCAATGTATGCTTATTTTTCCCCCATTTACCAATGGGTTCCTTTCTTTGCGAGGCATTGTAAAACCTCCCTGGTCTTTGTGGTTGAATCTGTGTTTGAAATGCACTGCTCGACTGAGGGACCTTACAGTATGTGTGGGGTACAGAGATGAGGTAGTAATTTAAAAAAGTATTTTAAACACTATTATTGCACACAGAGTTAGTCCAGGCCACTTATGTGACTTGTTAATTTTTACTCCTGAACTTTTTTAGGCTTGCCATAACAAAGGAATTGAATACCGGTACTTATTGACTCAAGACATTTCAGCTTCTCATTTGTATTTTTTTTTTTTTTTATAGAATAACATAGTTCCACTGACATTATTGGGTATTGTGTGTAGGCCAGTGACCAAAAATCTTGATTTAATTCATTTTAAATTCAGGCTGTAACACCACAAAATGTGGAAAAAGTCAAGGAGTGTAAATACTTTCTGAAGGCACTGTAGAGTTTTATAGGCATTTGATTGTGTAGGCCTAACGGGATTTTGTGTGCACTCTCAGCACGCGCGTGTAGAGATTGTAGTTGGACACAATTGAGTGAGTAAGACACGGGGGGGATAGGGAATTTAGGGAGAAGAACTGTGGGATGCGTGGCTTGGTTTCTTTTTCGTTGTGCCCGACAAATGCACTAGTACAAATGGAACACTAGAGTCAAAGCAAATTAACGTTGTCATCAAGACAACATTTTTGTGAGGATACCCGTTTGGGCAGCCGCAAAGCACATTCCACCAAATACTTTTACAGTATTTGAAAAAAGTAGATCTTTGGTTAAAGATCGAGTTTTGACGTCCGTTTGAGTACTTGAGTCGATTACTCATGCCCATCCCTATGCTAGACACACACACACACTACATAATCACACATCACACACACACATAAGTCCCCACTAAGTCCCCTCTCCACCTGCTCAGTCCTGACTGAGGTTTTAAAGTCTGGCTTCCTCCATTGCTGATATTCAGGGCTGTGCGTCAGCCACGGGTACGCCGTTTCTGTGTCAGAGATATCAAGTACGTATGTGGGCCTGTTTGCTATTTTAAACCTAGCTAGTCATGCTTACAGATAGGAACTCGGTTGCTGTGCTCATAATCACTTGATTTATTCTCTAGTGCAGTACAAAAGGTGTACAAATAATACACATATACTCACACAGAGTATTCATGTTGTTCTAAGTTGGATCCTTTCTCCTGTGTCTTGGCTGCCAGGTATTTATATTGTTCATCCATACTGAGTTAACCCTCTCTGCTCTGCCATGTTTTCTCTGTTGCGTTGCCAGGTATGTCGGAGCGGGAGCGTCAGGTGATGAAGAAGCTGAAGGAGGTGGTGGACAAGCAGAGAGACGAGATCCGAGCCAAAGACCGCGAGCTCACGCTCAGGAACGAGGACGTTGAGGCAGTAAGGACAGCAGGATGGGTGCTTGCTTGGGGTAGAACATGTCCCTTTGCACAGACCTAAGATCAGCTAACCCTTCCCCAATCCCAACCTTAACCATTAGGAGGTAGAACACAAAACTGACCGTAGATCAGTGTCAAGGGGAGACTGGGTCAGGGGTCAGGGACTGCTTGTAGGCTATGGGGGAATCTGTTTATTTATTAAAGTGTATTGATTTGATGGATCAATGACCTGACCCTCTCTTTTTCTCTGTTTCCCTCTGTCACATCCCCCTGTACTTCTTCACTCTCTGGGCCCCACGTTCCTCTCTATTCCGCCTGTCTCCTAACTCTCTCTCCGGCTCACTCTACCACCATCTCTTCTTGTCTCTACCCCCTCTTTACCTCCACCCCATCCATCCATCTTCCTCCCTGCGTCTCCCTTCCCCTCCATCCCTTCACCTCTCTAGCTCCAGCAGCAGCAGTCTCGTCTGATGAAGATCAACCATGACCTGCGCCACAAGATCTCCGTGGTGGAAGCTCAGGGGAAAGCCCTCATCGAGCAGAAGGTTCGGCGCCTTAGGATGTGTAATGCATATTTTATTACCCACAGTATTTGCAAAACAAAATAGTTCAGAAGTACTTCAACAATGTATACTGAACAAGAATATAAATGCAACATGCAACAATTTCCACAAGTTCATTTAAGGAAATCAGTCAACTGAAATAACGTGCTCGCCCGCGTCATTGAGCGTCTGCGTAGCCATTGACGAGCTGCAAGTCCCGCCTCTCCCATCTCCTCATTGGTTTTTAGGAGCATATACCTGTAGTGAGGTGCGTACTGGCGGCAGAGAAGTCAGGCGCAACAGTGTCGTTTAATATCCATAAACCACCGTCCACAATACAAATAAATGGGTCAAACAAAACCCGGTAATACCAGCATACCGTGCACAAGCACTTCAAGAAAACAATTACAGACAAGGACATGGGGGGAGAACAGAGGGTTAAATACACAACATGTAATTGATTGAATAGGAACCAGGTGTGATGGAAGACAAAACCAATGGAAAATGAAAAATGGATCAGCGATGGCTAGAAGGTTGGTGACTTCGACCGCCGAACGCCGCCCGAACAAGGAGAGGGACCAACTTCGGCGGAAGTCGTGACAATACCCACATGGGTGATTGAAAGATGAACTGAGGTCCACACTCCAGTCCAGTTGATGGTGGTAATGCACCTTAAAGTTGGTTGCCAACCGCCATATAAAGTCCGAAAATGAAGAAGACTGGAGGTGGAGGGAGAGATTACTAGAACTAACTAGGTTTACCCTTTTATCTGTGGATTAATTGTCGGAGTAGAGGACCTTGTGCATTTCAGTTAAAATAACAACCCAATGTTTATATCCCAAGACAAATAAGCTAGCAACAGCAAGCTAGCTAGCTAAATTGCCTTGAATGTTTCATGCTTTTCGACCTGTCCCCAAATTAATATAGTTGGTTCAGAGTTCGTTTTGATATTTCAATCTTTGTGTCCTGATGTGGATGTACAGAATCCACATGCGAGCGATGGAGCACCAGGACGCACGTGCGTGTCCGGTCTAGTCAGCATGTTAGGCCCTAATCTATGGATTTCACATGACTGGGAAGGGGCGAAGCCATGGGTGGGCCTGGGAGAGCATAGGAGCCATCCCCAACCACTGGGGAGCCAGGCCCAGCCAATCAAAATTCGTTTTTTCCCCACAAAAGGGCTTTATTACAGACAGAAATACTCCTCAGTTTCATCAGCTGTCCAGGTGGCTGGTCTCAGACGATCCCGCAGGTGAAGAAGGCGGAAGTGGAGGGCTGGCGTGGTTACACGTGGTCTGCGGTTGTGAGACCGGTTGGACGTACTGCCAAATTCTCTAAAATGACGATGGTGGCGGCTTATGGTAGAGAAATGAACATTCAGTTCTCTTGCAACAGCTCTGGTGGACATTCCTGCAGTCAGCATGCCAATTGCACGCTCTGTGCATTTTAGAGTGGCCTTTTATTGTCCCCAGCACAAGATGCACCTGTGTAATCAGCTTCTTGATATGCCACACCTGTCAGGTGGATGGATTATCTTGGCAAAGGAGAAATGCTCACTAACAGGGATGTAAACATATTTGTGCACAAAATTTGAGAGAAATAAGCTTTTTGTGCGTATGGAAAATTTCTGTTGTCTTTTATTTCAGCTCATTTAACATGGAACCAACACTTTACATGTTGCGTTTATATTTTTGTTCAGTATATTATTATATTTGTATCTTAAGGTGGAACTGGAGGCGGGAGCTCAGGCACGAGTACAGGAAATGGGAGCACTTCGACAGGAAGTGACACGTTTAAGGGAGCGCCTGCAAGGAGACACGCCTCAGGGTCTAGAGGAGCCTCCTCCCCAGCCCCCCTCCCCCGCACAGGTAATAAAAACATCTCCCCAGCCCTCCTCCCTCACACAGGTAATAACAACATCTCCCCAGCCCCCCCCCCTCACACAGCTAATAACAACATCTCCCCAGCCCCCCTCCCTCACACAGGTAATAACAACATCTCCCCAGCCCCCCTCCCTCACACAGGTAATAACAACATTTCCCCAGCCCCCCTCCCTCACACAGCTAATAACAACATCTCCCCAGCCCCCCTCCCCCGCACAGGTAATAACAACATCTCCCCAGCCCCCCTCCCCCGCACAGGTAATAACAACATCTCCCCAGCCCCCCTCCCTCACACAGGTAATAACAACATCTCCCCAGCCCCCCTCCCCCGCACAGGTAATAACAACACCTGCTCAGGTCGGCAGAACCAGCCAGGCACACTGGCAGCTACACAGTTAAGGCTCACCTGCACAGGTAACTCCACAGTTATTACAGGTAGACTTGCCCCCAGCAGCCCTATGTGCTCCATTATAACCCTGTCTTTTCTTTCCACATCTATGAGAGAATCTTTGCAGCCTGAGTCAGTTTATAGCAGTCTGACTGACAGCCTGTAGAGCCGGAGTCTCTGCCTCCTTGGAAAACATGACCTGGCTATCATATGAGGGGTGGGAGGTGGAGGTGGAGGGAAGGGGGGCAGGACGGAAATAGCCCCGCTCTCTACCCCTCCACAGCCAGCTAGCCAGCCAACCAGCATGCAAGCCAGAGACATGTAGAGGGAGACAGAAAGGCAGCCAGACAATTCAGGACAGCTAAAAGTGACCTGGCAATGACCTTTGTAGTCACATGCACACCAAACTGGTTTAATGGTAGCCAAATGAAAAACAGATTTTTCACAGTCTTCGTACAGAAAGTGGAACACATATCACCCACGGTACTCTGCAGCAACATTTATGTTGTCACTTTTCTTTTACAATGACTAACCCTCGATAAAGGTACAATACAAAACATGTCTCCCCCTCACAGCCTGGTAGCCCCTGCTCCACAGAGGTGGGGGCTCAGGGTGTGGGCTGGCCAGAACCAGACAGACACTACCACCCTGAGCTGATGTTGGGGGGGTACGATCCGGCCCCGCGCCTCCCGTCCCTGGATGACGATGATGAGGATGTAGAGGAAGAGGCAGTGTTGCTATGGGTAACACCGTTGTGCTAGCTAGCTAGCCGCCCCCAGAATGGTGTGTTTGCCGTGACCTCTAACCTTTGCACCACACACTGTCCCCTTGTGTTCTATTGATGCTGCTATCGCTAGAGCACAGAGTTGAGATGCTGCCTCGTTCACCTGTATGCGTGTGGGGTTGGGAAATTTGATTGCATTTCAAGGGCTGTGTTTTTGATTCAGCCAACCTTGAGTCAGTGAACCCTTTTCCCTAACTTTACCACATGGGTGTGTGTTTGAGAGGAAGAGGAAGAGTGAGGTGTTGTGTACGCATACGGTATGTGTTGGAGTGTGTGTCGGGGTGTGTTATAAACGTGCACAGTGTGTATGTGGGAGTGTGTGCGTGCTCCTGCCTGCAGTTATACTACCCCAGTGTGAGCACCCTAACTGTTGATTTTGACGGCACAGAGCATGTGTGAGTTAAGTATCCCTGTGCCAACTATGTCAGACTGTGTGTGTGTGTGCGTGTGAGAACCAACTGTCCCTACACCCACTGGACCAGACCGTACCACTGCAGCTCTCACCTCTAAACATAGACTGCTCTGACACCCCTGTAACAGCACATGGACTAGTCCCTGCAACACACGTCATAGCAGAGTATGTAGTTTGTACCAACAGAACCTCGGAACACAAGCTCAGCCTGTAACGGTTATAGCATGACTGTCCTTAGAGCCTCTTTTTTCACACATCATTTGCTACAGAGTGGCTTATGACTGTTTTCTGCATGACTGACCTCTGTTGGTTGCATGCAGTGAGTTAGTCTGAAGTATCTCAACCTGAGGTGCACTTCTGGCTGTAGGGAATGAAGGAAGGAAGGAGAGAAGGGTGCATTTATTAAGTATTGGAACAGGGCCCAGTGTCTGACCTACAGTTCTCTTCCTGTGCCACTAGGAGGCGATGTGTGATGAGGACACACCTGCTCTGTTCCAACACTTTACCAAGGTATCCCTCCTTCCTGCCTGTCCTCTATTCCTTCCTTTCCTTTCTTCCTTCGTCCCATGGTGTAATGTGGCTTGTACCTCACTAGGAGGCGCTATGTGATGAGGAGGGGGGAGGCCTGGACCAGAAGGATCCCAACAGGCCCCGGTTCACACTGCAGGAGCTGAGAGACGTTCTGCACGAGAGAAACGAGCTCAAGTCCAAAGTGTTCATGCTGCAGGAGGAGATCGCCTACTACAAAAGGCAGCCCTATTTATTTTCACCATACAAACAGAACATGTTTTTTAATTTTTTAACAATCAATCAGATGAGATTAACACAAGTTGTCAGGTTAAACTTAAGAAGTTAAAAGTTAACAATACTGGAGTCAACAATATTGACAATGATGATGGTGGAGTGGTGACTGTTCTTCCTCTCTCTCCAGTGAAGAGGCGGAGGACGAGACCGGCACCCCTACTCCTTCCCCTTCCCCCGAACAACTGAGGGCACGGCCCCGACCCAACGCACAGCCCGAGTCAGGAATCAAACGCCTGTACGTACCACACACCCGCAGATACGCTGGATTCTGATCTACACCAAACTGGGTGTGGTTTAGAGTATCCACCAGCTGGCAACACACCAGTAATGTATCTCACAGCGGAAGGAAATACATCAAATGGGCTGTGTTTGATGTGGTCCCTCTCTTCCGTCTCCCTCTCTCTCTATCTTCGCTTGTCTTTCTGTGAATGTGTGTGTGTGTGTGTGTGTGTGTGTGTGTGTGTGTGTGTGTGTGTGTGTGTGTGTGTGTGTGTGTGTGTGTGTGTGTGTGTGTGTGTGTGTGTGTGTGTGTGTGTGTGTGTGTGTGTGTGTGTGTGTGTACCTCTGTGTGTGTACCTCTGTGTGTGTACCTCTGTTTGACAGGATCTTCACAGCCATAATGCCGATGGTGGCAGCTGGGTTGATTTCAGATGACCCCACTTTACAGCCAATCAGACATCTCATATCCCTTGTACGACCCCCCCCGTCATTGGTTGGCCTCTGTGTCACTCACTGTCTTAGCTAACACCCTCTTCCCCCTGTATGTCGTATTGGTGGGGCCAGGAGTTTTTCCTGACTTTGTGATCTGACCAGTAAAAACTCTGGGCCCTGGTTATCGCACCTGCATGGACCCTCTCATCCGCTGTAGATTTTTGTATTCTGATTGGCTGACTGTGGGGCTATCTAAATCACTGTCCAATGGAAAGATGGTAGATCATTAAAATCAGCCAGTCAGAATAGGGTGTGTATTCACTTCCTGTCCCGTTTTCGATTCACTAACAGATTTTTTATAACTATTGATTTTCCTCTGCTTCTGTTGCTTTGTGCATATAACTCTAACCATGATGCACTTTGTCTTATCTCAGAACTCACTGTGTAGAAATGCATCTCAGTTCTCTGTATTTTAACAGTTATAACCACAGAACTCTAAAGTCATGAGAGACTAAAGAATATGTCTGGAGGACATAGGGCAACAATGACGCTGGGTAGTGAAGTCCACTTTTTTGTCTCTCTTTTCTCTGTACTTTTCCATCCTCGCTTCCTCTCCTCTCTCAGGTTTAGCTTCTTCTCTCGCGACAAGAGGCGGAACTCCCAACGGAATGCACAGTTTGAAGACAGCTTCAGCTCGTGGGCGGGAAAGGATGAGGTGTACACCGAACAGGCCCAGGAGGCTTTGCAGCACATATAGGGCACGTTCCTCTGACCAGGCGTTGTTGACGCCTGCCAGATCTTACAACGCATGGATAGGTATTTTAAGTATCAGCTACCACATCACATGTTATAGCAATCTGTCAGGCGATGAAATAGTCAATGACGGGGCACGCAACCATTGGTTGATGCGTGCAACGTCTTACCAGGAGAACGTGACGTAGTGATTGGACAGCGCTTTATGATGAGGTCACTCAGAACCATCTCACTGTAATGCCCCGCCCATGCCCACCATGTGAGCTGCAGCAGCACTTAAGGGACAGTTCGAAATTTACTGCGGTGGGGAGTTGGCCCAAAATAGGGGAGGGTTGTCAAACATATATTTTTGCTTTGGGGAGGGTTGTGTAATTTTTTTATTGGGCACGGGAGGGTGGTGTATTTTTTCCCTGGTTTACATTCCCCATTTTGCAGGTATGACTATATAATGTCTTCCATATAGTCACATTTCCTCATCTGCTTGCTTGCTCCTCCCCTATCAAAGTGTTTTGGTACTTCCCTTATGCACTACGCTTTTCTGCATGATTACTATACAGTCAACTCTATCCTGCCCTCTATACATAGTGACAATAGTGGTAGGTGGATCTGCAATAAGTTAACTGGCAATCATATCACACATAAAATCATTCAAATCTGCACCGATTTTCAATATAAATCCACAAGAACAAAAACGAATAGCTGATAGGCAGTAGAGAGGCCAGGGGCATCATTGCGCAGGAAAGAACAGTCAAGACATGATATATGCAGCTCAAAAAGCTCTCCTATTCATCTTGTTTAGGCCAAACACATTTTATCTACTATATAACTGATTCCCCTCTTCACAGTTCTAAAAATAGTAAAATGTTTAATAAAATAGTGATGAATTTAATTCAAATGAATCGATTCTTTTAAATGATTATTTTTTACTAACTGAACGATGTGCTTCGCCAGGTCGCAGTTGTAAATGAGAACTTGTTCTCAACTGGCCTACCTGGTTAAATAAAGGTGAAATAAAAATTGTACAGTAGTAGTTGGGGTTAAATTGTGGTGAATCGAATCATGGGAATCCAAATAATAATTTGAGAATCGCAAATAATAAAAACAATTTAGCTGTAGGCGTCCTTTCGAATTGTGTCGATGCAAAACCCTTTGTTGATACTTTAAGTTGATTTGGACATTCAATTTATGGGACGTTGCAACTCAATAGATGCTAGTAGTCAGCCTGAATTACACACTTCTAATGGGAAAACTATAACATCCACGGTGTTCAGCAGGCATGTCTTGCCTGCTGAAACAGTCATTTACAATGCTGAAACAGCCATTTACAATGCTGAAACAGCCATTTACAATGCTGAAACAGCCATTTACAATGCTGAAACAGCCATTTACAATGCTGAAACAGTCATTTACAATGCTGAAACAGCCATTTACAATGCTGAAACAGCCATTTACAATGCTGAAACAGTCATTTACAATGCTGAAACAGCCATTTACAATGCTGAAACAGCCATTTACAATGCTGAAACAGTCATTTACAATGCTGAAACAGCCATTTACAATGCTGAAACAGCCATTTACAATGCTGAAACAGTCATTTACAATGCTGAAACAGCCATTTACAATGCTGAAACAGCCATTTACAATGCTGAAACAGCCATTTACAATGCTGAAACAGTCATTTACAATGCTGAAACAGCCATTTACAATGCTGAAACAGCCATTTACAATGCTGAAACAGTCATTTATAATGTTTTCCCCCCAAACCTTCCAATTAAATGTTGACTGCAAAAGTAGGCCTACCTGGCAGAATGATATCATGAAGATTGGTATCAATCGGGTGTACATTTGTTTTGCATACTCTGCCATCACATGGGCAGTACAGAAACCCGACAGAAACACTTCTAGCCTAACACAAATGTACTGTGAGTAAAACTTAGCTGGGACATGCTTTCAATGGTGTTCTCCAACACCTGAAACCAATATTGTGGATTAGGGGGGGTACCCTGACTAGGATAGGATACATTTTGAACTGTCCCTGAAAGCATCGTAATGGTCAGCTCACCTCACAGTACAGCTGAGTACAGCACATCAGCTCCAAGTCACAGAGTAATTCAGTCATTCACCCAGCATCTAGAATAGTGTTTCCTAACCTCCTTTGTCAGTGAACTCCTTGCCTTGCCTTGGGACTGTGGTTAGTGTGCAGTAGCGCTGCATGGGTAAAATCACTGCAGAAGCCAAGACAGATCCCCCCCCCCCCCCCCCCCCATACTACAACCTATGCGTTGTGATAATTGCGTTGTTTGCTCTATAACCTGTCCGTTCATGTGCCTTGCGACCGTGATATATAGGCCTAAAGGCCGAGACAATTAGACACAGTGGCAGAATAAATTCAACCACACATTTGTTTCATCACAAAACCGGAGAGCAACTTCTGTCCAGTGAAGTCCACAAAGCATATCGCACATAATAAACCGTTACATGATCTAACAGCATGGTCAAGCAAATTAAGTTTCGGACCACTAAACAACTATTGATTTAGAACCACGGAGAGTTACCGCAAGTCGTAAAGAAAACAGGAGCTGTCTCCACTATTCAAGCAATATTACTGTGCCTGCTACGGTATAGTGGGATTTTATGACATTGCTGCTTCTAAGTGACAGGACAGAGAGAGTTGAGGGTGAAGAGGAACAGATTCCGTTTGACTTCTGGAAGAAGAAGAAAAAAAACTCCCTAAAGCCTTTATTTATCCAAAAGTGAAACCCAGGAGAATTGACAGATGCACAGAGCGGTTCCCTTTATGTTTGAACGGACAGAAACATAGTAGGTGTAAGAGAGAGACAATAGTCAGGCTTGGTAGGCTTGTGGAAAGTACATAAAGTATGGTTGACAGGTGAGAGGAGAGCGAGATGGAGGAACCACGTCAGAAACAACAGAAAGAGAATCACGAGTCACAGGTTTTAGAGAGGGAGGAGGAGAGTTATGTCCAGTAAAGAAACCGAATACAGACCGAGATGTAGCAGACGCTGATTAATCATCATACCCCCTTGACCTTGAGCTCGACCAGTCATGTCCTCAGCGGCAGCTAGGGGGCGCTGTGGCTATGCCCCTCACCAGCACTGGCTAAAAGGTGTGTGAACATGCAGTATGTGGTGGCTTTTTTTATTTAACAGATTGGCATTGTACATAAAATAATACGTGTTACAGGGTTTTGAGTTGGGATTTTTGAATTTCACATCTGGAACATCCTGCCTATTCCTTGACTGCATGATCAAACTAGATGGTTGGTAACTATATTCTCAATACAACTATTTTGCTTCCCCAACAACATGCTCTGCCAAATACATACTGTTGTTAGAAGTTTGGGAAGCCTTTTTAGAATAAAATTCCCAAGTTAGAGGTTTTATATTTTTCAAATGGTGAATTAAGCACATAAAGTTATAGTTTTACAATGTCTTATGGAAAGAGTATTTTTGTTTTGAATTAATTTAACCAGATGCTACTTGCTGCTGCTTTTTTGTTTTCCGGCATTTTATGGTGCCTTCAGGACTAGCCAAGTGGTGTACATATGAAGCAAAAGTAAACTATTTGATATATAAAATTTGAATGGGCGTCATGTTGGAACCAAATGTGACAAGACAAGACAAACAACACTCAATTTAGATGCACATTTACAATGTTGTCGTGGAATATTTGGTCAAACATGGAGAGTAGTTTGCCAAACTCTGTGCTATGGCTGCAAGATGGTTTGTGAGAAGCAAAATGGTCAGTGTGGACGAGGGAGCTTTTGGATCCTGAGGAGTAGTTCTGACTCTGTCAATCAGACATGATGCTTCAGCCTGACTATGAGAACATTGACACTATTCTTATGACTGGAGAACTGTTAAATCATTTATTTTAGAATGCCAGAGACAAAAGGGAAGTGCAAAAATAGGGCAACGCTTATTGTGACAAAAATAATTAATAGTCAAGAGAAATGATATCTTGTCTGCTGGTGGCAACATCTACAACATAATTTACACATAAAGGGAAATAAATAATACAGTATTGTTATCTGAACATGGGCAGATGTGTCATCATATACAAACTTCATGGAGCCCCTTCACACCTGGTGGTAGATTTCTATTGTAAGGATTCCAGATATGATGAATGTCTCGTTGTTTTGATACAGCTTGTTGCCTTTTATTCAAATATGCCCTGTCAATAAACATTGCGATCCCCAGAATGTTTCATGTCAACTTTCTTCAGAAACACATAGTCAAAAACACTCTTTCTGAAAAAAATTAAAAATTAACTTTATCCATTGCATCAATGCTAACCAGTATTTTACAAAATGTACAGTACCAGTCAAAAGTTTGGACACACTCATTCAAGGGTTTTTCTTTATTTTAATATTTACTACATTGTAGAATATTAGTGAAGACATCACGACGATGAAATAACACATATGGAATCATGTAGTAACCAAAAAAAGTGTTAAACAAATCTAAATATATTTTAAATTTGAGATTCTTCAAAGTAGCCACCCTTTGCCTTAATGACAGCTGTGAACACTCTTGGCAATCTCTCAACCAGCTTCATGAGGTATGGAATGCATTTAAATGAACAGGTGTGCCTTGTTAAAAGTTCATTTGTGGAATTTATTTCCTTCTTAATGCGTTTGAGCCAATCCGTTGTGTTGTGACATGGTAGGGGTGGTATACAGAAGATAGCCCTATTTGGTAAAAGACCAAGTCCATATTATGGAAAGAACAGCTCAAATAAGCAAAGAGAAACGACAGTCCATCATTACTTTAAGACATGAAGGTCAGTCAATCCGGAAAATTTCAAGAACTTTGAATGTTTCTTCAAGTGCAGTTGCAAAAATCATCAAGCGCTATGATGGCTATCAGCGAAGTGGAGTTGTTGTTTCCTACCCTCACCACCTGGAGACGACCCGTCAGGAAGTCCAGGACCCAGTTGCACTGGGTCTCAACCCAGGGCCCCAAACTTAATGATGAGCTTGAGGGCACTATGGTGTTGAATGCTGAGCTATAGTCAATGAACAGCATTCTTACATAGTTATTCTTGTCCAGATGGGATAGGGCAGTGTGCAGTGCGATGGCGATTGTATCATCTGTGGATCTATTGGGGCGGTAAGCAAGTTGAAGTGGGTCTAGGGTGGCATGTAAGGTAGAGGTGATATGATCCTTGACCAGCCTCTCAAAACACTTCATGATGACAGAAGTGAGTGCTATGGGACGATAGTCATTTAGTTCAGTTACCTTTGCTTTCTTGGGTACAGGAACAATGGTGGAAGCAAGTGGGGACAGCAGACTGGGATAGGGAGAGATTTAATATGTCCGTAAACACTCCAGTCAGCTGGTCTGCGCATGCTCTGAGGATGTGGCTAGGAATGCTGTCTGGGCCGGCAGTCTTGCGAGGGTTAACACGCTTTAATGTCTTACGTTGGCCATGGAGGAGAGCCCACAGTCCTTGGTAGCGGGCATGGATTCCGATTGGTCAGACCAGCGTTGAATAGGTCTTAGCACGGGTACTTCCTTTTTTCAGGTCTCCAGATATGCTTCATCGGGTTCAAGTCCAGGCTCTGGCTGGGCCACTCAAGGACATTCAGAAACTTGTCCTGAAGCCACTCCTGCGTTGTCTTGGCTGCGTGCTTAAGGTTGTTGTCCTGTTGAAAGGTGAACCTTCACCACAGTTTTAGGTCCTGAGCACTCTGGAGCACGTTTTCATCAAGGATCTCTCGGGACTTTGCTCCATTCATCTTTGCCTCGATCCTGACCAGTCTCCCAGTCCCTGCTGCTGAAAAACATCCCCACAGCATGATGCTGACACCACCATGCTTCACTGTAGGAAGGGTGCCAGGTGTCCTCCAGATGTGACAATTGGTATTCAGACTAAAGAGGTCAATCTTGGTTTCATCAGACCAGAGAGTTCTTTAGGTTCCTTTTGTCAAACTCCAAGTGGGCTGTCATGTGCATTTTACTGAGGAGTGTCTTCCGTCTGACCACTCTACCACAAAGGCCTGATTGGTGGAGTGCTGAAGAGATGGGAGAACCTTCCAGAAGAACAACCATCTCCACAGAGGAACTCTGGAGCGCTGTCAGAGTGACAATCGGGTTCTTGGCCACCCTCCTGAGCAAGGCCCTTCTCCCCGATAGCCCTGTTTGGCTGGGTAGCAAGCTATAGGAATAGTCTTGGTGGTTCCAAACTTCTCCCATTTAAGAATGATGGGGCCCACTGTGTTCTTGGGGACCTTCAATTATGTAGAAATGTTTTGGTACCCTTCCTCAAATCTGTGCCTCGACAAAATCCTGTCTCAGAGCTTTACGGACAATTCCTTAGACCTCATGTCTTATTATTTGCTCTGATATCCACTGTCAACTGTGGGACCTTATATAGACAGGTGTGTGCCTTTCCTAATCATGTCCAATCAATAGAATTTACCACAGGTGGACTCCAATCAAGTTGTAGAAACATCTCAAAGATGATCAATGGAAACAGGAGACACCTGAGCTCAATTTCAAGTCTCATAGCAAAGGGTCTGAATACTTATGTAAATAAGGTATTTCTGTTTTTAATTTTTAATACATTTTCAAAAAAATTATCACTTTGTCAGTATGGGTTATTGTGTTTAGATTGATCAGGATTTTTTTTTTAATCCATTTTAGAAAAATGCTGTAACGTAACAAAATGTGGGAAAAGTCAAGGGGTCTGAATACTTTCCGAATGCACTGTATGTGGAGGCAGTGAAAATAGCAGAAGGAGTGAGTAGAGAGGAGATGGTAGTGGATGCCATGCAGGAGAAGGATCCTGACCCATTAATAGTGAAGAAGGTGGACTTTGTTGCGTTTATAGCGCAGATCGTAATTTGCACTAGTCAAACTAATAAAAAATCAAACAGATGATAAGGTCTATATAATTATCAAACATACATTAGTCATGGCAAGGAAACACAAAATTATCCTTAAGTAATAGAATTGTAGGCAGAAGTTGATACAAAGTACAGTTTACGATAGCTCTCCCCAGGTTCTGCAATGTGTCTAAGACATCCTGTAACTCATATAGCCTCCCCAGTCCTCCTTGCGTGACTTTCTCTGGCAACAACAATTTAATAAATCTAACCTCCCCCTGACAGCAGCAACCATCTTGTCAGCAATTAAAAGCTCAGAAGTGGGTTTAACTGAAACTTGATCTTTCATCACAAGTATCGGGTCATAACAAGGTGAACGAGTCTTAGCATCTTCTGACAGGTGGCTGTTTTCATCAGGCCTGCGGCAGCCTTGTGTTCTCAGAAAACCAGTGGTATTCTCAGAATCTCAGATAGCCACGGTGGGGCCCGGACAGGAAGTGTATGAACGTAGGCGTTTCCACCTTCTGATAGTGTCTGAATGGCACAACATTCAAAACAGGTTTTAACACACACACACAGAGGTCTCCTGAAGAGGAGACCTTACAGTTTATCATAACACAATTTATTAACCCTTTAAAAGGTCTGAGGCCTTGGTTTAACCCCTTCAACATCATTGTAGATCTCCAGAACTTTACAGCCAATATTTTACAGGGAGTACTGAATGGAGAGGGTCCACCTCCCAGGTTCCCGAGCCTGTGGAGAGATCTGAATGAAGAGGTTCCACCTCCCAGGTTCCCGAGCCTGTGGAGAGATCTGAATGAAGAGGTTCCACCTCCCAGGTTCCCGAGCCTGTGGAGAGATCTGAATAGTACAGTTTGTTACTTTTGTTTGAAATTCAAGGTAGTGGTGTGAATTTGGTTAGTGTTTTTGTTCATCCAAAACATAAATAGTTTTTCTGGATATTTTTTTACTACACCGTACAATACATACATACTCTCCATTACTCTTAAAAAAAAAAAAAAAAAACGGTATTAGCACAGTATACATGATCCCAAATCTAGCTCCAAGACGGCGGCAATATGAAAAACTAAAAGGTAGATTGTGTTTATTTACTGGCACATTAAGCCACGTTGCGTGCCGTAGTTTAAAGAACTCTGTGGGTAGTGCTAAAAACAATGACATGATATCATAATCAAGAGGCTGAGTAATCAAGGGGCTGATTGCTCACCAGCTGGACGAGTTCCATAAAGTTGCCAGAAGGGCAGCACACAGGGAAGGAACGGGGGGAGAGGGGGGGGGGGGGGGGGGGGGGGGGGGGTTACTCCTGTTAAGTTGTGCTCAGTCCCAGGGATAACAAAGGGAGCTCAGCAAGACCCGGAGCCCAGAAGACGGTATCCCGGAGAGGGTCTCCCTATTCTTTTCTTTTTGTTTGTTATTTAAATAAACATCCTTGAAACCGAGCTAATCCAACTCTGTCCGTGTCTGATCTGTGTAAACGTCTTGACCAAACCCCCTGGTCTGCCACAATATGCATTTTGAATCCAACTTCTGTATAATCCAAACTATGGCTAAAGCTCACTTTGCTCGCGTCGGGGAAATTATTATTTTTATTTTAATTTTTTAAAAATTTTTTACCCCCTTTTCTCCCCAATTTTCGTGGTATCCAATCGCTAGTAATTACTGTCTTGTCTCATTGCTACAACTCCCGTACGGGCTCGGGAGAGACGAAGGTTGAAAGCCATGCGTCCTCCGAGGCACAACCCAACCAAGCCGCACTGCTTCTTTAACACAGCGCGCCTCCAACCCGGAAGCCAGCCGCACCAATGTGTCGGAGGAAACACCGTGCACCTGGCCCCCTTGGTTAGCGCGCACTGCGCCCAGCCCGCCACAGGAGTCGCTGGAGTGCGATGAGACAAGGAAATCCCTACCGGCCAAACCCTCCCTAACCCGGACGACGCTAGCCCAATTGTGCTCTCTTTAAGTATGCTCTCTCTAATTCTCTCTTTCTTTCTTTCTCTCTCTCGGAGGACCTGAGCCCTAGGACCATGCCTCAGGACTACCTGGCATGATGACTCCTTGTTGTCCCCAGTCCACCTGGCCATGCTGCTGCTCCAGTTTCAACTGTTCTGCCTGCGGCTATGGAACCCTGACCTGTTCACTGTGATTACTATTATTTGACCATGCTGGTCATTTATGAACATTTTAACATCTTGGCCATGTTCTATTATAATATCCACCCGGCACAGCCAGAAGAGGACTGGCCACCCCTCATAGCCTGGTTTCTTCCTAGGTTTTGGCCTTTCTAGGGAGTTTTTCCTAGCCAGCGTGATTCTACACCTGCATTGCTTGCTGTTTGGAGTTTTTAGCTGGGTTTCTGTACAGCACTTTGATATATCAGCTGATGTAAGAAGGGCTATATAAATAAATTTGATCTGATTTGGTTGTAGAATTTAACAGCTTTTTTCTGGACTTTGATAACTAGTGGGTATAGTCTTAATTCTGCTCTGCATGCATTGTTTGGGGTTTTGCGTTGTACACAAAGTATTTTTTTGCAGAATTCTGCATGCGGAGTCTCAATTGGGTGTTTTTCCCGTTTTGTGAATTGTTGGTTGGTGAGTGGAACCCATACCTCACAACCATAGAGGGCAATGGGTTCTATAACCGATTGAAGTACTTTTAGTCAGATCCTAATTGGGATGTTGAGTTTTATGTTCCTTTGGATGGCATGGAAGGCCCTTCTTGCCATGTCTCTGAGATCGTTCACAGCCTTGTGGAAGTTACCTGTTGTGTTGATGTTTAGGCCGAGGTAGGTATAGTTATTTGTGTGCTCTAGGGCAACAGTGTCTAGATATCATTTTATTTGTTGTCCTGGCTACTGGACTTTTTTTGGAACACCATTATTTTTTGTCTTACTGAGATTCACAGTCAGGGCACAAGTCTGACAGAATCTGTGTAGAAGATCTAGGTGCTGCTGTTGGTCCTCCTTGGTTGGGGACAGAAGCACCAGATCATCTGCAAACAGTAGACATTTAATTTCCGAGTCCAGTAGGGTGAGGTCAGGTGATGCAGACTATTCTAGTGCCCTCGCCAATTCATTGATATATATGTTGAAGAGGGTGGGGATCAAGCTGCATCCCTCTCTCATTGGAATTTGTGGTCTGTATGTTTTCATTTAGCATACCATCAACACCACAGGCCTTTTGGGGTTGGAGGGTTTGTATTTTGTCCTGTAGTTCATTGAACGTAATTGGAGAATCTAGTGGGTTCTGGTAATCGTCAATAGCTGATTCTAATATTTGTAGTTAATCATGTATGTTTTTTAGCTGTTTGTTCTTTGTTATAGAGCTGAACAGATTTGAGAAGTGGTTTATCCATACATCTTCATTTTGGATAGGTACAGTTGAAGTCGGAAGTTTACATACACCTTAGACAAATACATTTGAACTCAGTTTTTCACAATTCCTGACATTTAATCCCAGTAAAAATTCCCTGTCTTAGGTCAGTTAGGATTACCACTTTATTTTAATAATGTGAAATATCAGAATAATAGTAGAGAGAATGATTTATTTCAGCTTTTATTTCTTTCATCACATTCCCAGTGGGTCAGAAGTTTACATACGCTCAATTAGTATTTGGTAGCATTGCCTTTGAATTGTTAAACTTGGGTCAAACGTTTCGGATAGCCTTCCACAAGCTTCCCACAATAAGTTGGGTGAACTTTTGCCCATTTCTCCTGACAGAGCTGGTGTAGCTGAGTCAGGTTTGTAGGCCTCCTTGCTCGCACATGCTTTTCAGTTCTACCCAGTTCTATAGTATTGAGGTCAGGGCTTTGTGATGGCCACTCCAAAACCTTGACTTTGTTGTCCTTAAGCCATTTTGCCACAACTTTGGAAGTATGCTTGAGGTCATTGTCCATTTGGAAGACCCATTTGCGACCAAGCTTTAACTTCCTGACTGATGTCTTGAGATGTTGCTTCAATATATCCACATAAGTTCCATCCTCATGATGTCATCTATTTTGTGAAGTGCACCAGTCCCTCCTGCAGCAAAGCGCTACCACCCCCGTGCTTCAGGGTTGGGATGGTGTTATTCGGCTTGCAAGCCTCTCCCTTTTTCCTCCAAACATAATCATGGTCATTATGGACAAACAGTTATATTTTTGTTTCATCAGACCAGAGGACATTTCTCCAAAAAGTACCATCTTTGTCCCCATGTGCAGTTTCAAACCGTAGTCTGGCTTTTTTATGGCGGTTTTGGAGCAGTGGCTTCTTCCTTGCTGAGAGGCCTTTCGGGTTATGTAGATATAGGACTCGTTTTACTGTAGATACTTTTGTACCTGTTTCCTCCAGCATCTTCACAAGGTCGTTTGCTGTTGTTCTGGGATTGATTTGCACTTTTCGCACCAAAGTACGTTCATCTCTAGGAGACAGAATGCGTCTCCTTCCTGAGCGGTATGACGGCTGCGTGGTCCCATGGTGTTTATACTTGCGTACTATTGTTTGTACAGATGAACATGGTACCTTCAGGCATGTGGAAATTGCTCCCAAGGATGAACCAGACAGTTTTTTTAAATTTAACCTTTATTTAACCAGGTAGGCAGTTGAGAACAAGTTCTCATTTACAACTGCGACCTGGCCAAGATAAAGCAAAGCAGTGCAACACAAACAACAACCCAGAGTTACACATGGAATAAACAAACATACAGTCAATAATACAATAGAAAAGTCTATATACAGTGTGTGCAAATGGAGTAAGATTAGGGAGGTAAGGGAATAAATAGACCGTAGTGGCGAAATAATTACAATTTAGCAAATAAACACTGGAGTGGTAGATGCGCAGAAGATGAATGTGCAAGTAGATATACCGGGGTGCAAAGGATAATTTTTTTAAAATAACAATATGGGGATGAGGTAGTTGGATGGGCTATTTACAGATGGGCTATGTACAGGTGCAATTATCTGTAAGCTGCTCTGGTAGCTGATGCTTAAAGACTTGTGGAGGTCTACAATTTTTTTCTGATGTCTTGGCTGATTTCTTTTGATTTTCCCATGATGTCAAGCAAAGAGGCACTGAGTTTGAAGGTTGTGTCAGGTTTTGGCCAGGACTATTCAGGTTTTGGTCACTAGATGTCCCCATTGCACCTTTTTGAACCTTTTGTTTTTTCCCTTCTAATTATTGTTTTCACCTGTGTCTTATTTCCTTGTAGGTATTTAAACCATTAGTGTCCCTCAGTTCTTTGCTCTGTGTTTGTATGTTAGCACCCAGCCCCAGCCATGCTGTGAACTTCTATTTCTCTTGTTGGATTTTCCAGAGGTTCTCTGGTTTTGTTCTTGTTTATTTTTGATTAGTCTTCTGAAGTTTGTTTTTTTCCCTGCTGTTATTACCACTTTGTGGATTTTCTTTATATTTGGAGGATATCCATTTTCTCTCTTGGCTTTTTCTTTTGACGTTGTGGATTTATATTTTTGCCTGAAGATCTTTTACTTTGATTAAATCACCGTTTCTAGTACTGCTGTGTCTGCCTCATCTTCTGGGTTCTGCCGACTATTAGTGACTGTTTCTCACACCGGGTCCTGACAGGTTGGCCTTGAAATACATCCACAGGTACACCTCCAATTGACTCAAATGATGTCAATTAGCCTATCAGAAGCTTCTAAAGCCATGACATCATTTTCTGGAATTTTCCAAGCTGTTTAAAGGCACAGTGTACTTAGTGTATGTAAACTTCTGACCCACTGGAATTGTGATACAGTGAAATAATCTGTCTGTAAACAATTGTTGGAAAAATTACTTGTCATGCACAAAGTAGATGTCCTAACCGACTAGCCAAAACTATTGTTTGTTAACAAGAAATTTGTGGAGTGGTTGAAAAACAAGTTTTAATGACTCCAACCTAAGTGTATGTAAACTTCCGACTTCAACTGTAGCTATTTGTGTTGTTGTTTGTTTCGTGTGTTCTAAGGTATGTGGTTAGATTCTATGGATTCTTCAATTACATTGAGCTGATTTCTGACGTGCTGTTTGTTCTTTGTTCTTATTGTATTTCTGTATTGTTCCACCATAGCGAAGACTCAGGTTTTCTGGGTCTCTGTGTTTTGGTTGGATATGTTTCTCAATTTCTTTCTTAGAGTTTTGCATTCTTTATCAAACCATGTCATCGTTGTTAATTTGTTTAGGTTGTCTGCTTGACATTTCTAGGATTTGATAGGGAAGTTGAAAGGTCAAATAGAAAGTTTACACCTTTGCTATTACAGTGAAATGTTTTGTCCAGGAAGTTGTCTAAAAGGGATTGGATTTGTTGTTGGTATGTTTCTAAACTACTTTCCTTCCATCTATAGCATTTCTTAATAGTATGCAGTTTGTTCAGCTTTGATGCCTCATGATTGAGTATTGCTCTGTTCAAGTAGGTTGTGATTTTGCTGTGATCTGATAGGGGTGTCAGTGGGCTGACTGTGAACACTCTGAAAGACTCTGGGTTGAGGTTAGTGATAATGTAATCTACAGTACTACTGCCAAGGGATGAGCTGTAGGTGTATCTACGGAAGGAGTCCCCTCGAAGCCTACCATTGACAATGTACAGACCCAGCGTGCGACAGAGTTGCAAGAGTTGTGACCCATTTTTGTTGGTTGT
This sequence comes from Salvelinus fontinalis, assembly GCF_029448725.1. Classification (NCBI taxonomy): domain Eukaryota; kingdom Metazoa; phylum Chordata; class Actinopteri; order Salmoniformes; family Salmonidae; genus Salvelinus; species Salvelinus fontinalis. The sequence continues at coordinate 34,112,430 of NC_074685.1, forward strand.
TTTGTCGTAGTTGTGCCTAGGGGGGAATTTGGTAGGGAATGCTTTCACCTCCAGGTAGATGTTTGTCACCATGTGAGCTGAGAATGTCGGGTTCTTATCCAGTTCTGGAGCTCTCTCACAACTCAAGGACCAATCTATGTCCCTCTCTCTGTATAGCGCTCCTCCCTCTCTCCTCCTCCTCTCTCCCACCCAATTTCTGGGTCATGGTGGCAGGAAGGTTGATGGGTTTGCGGAAGAGTCTGTCCTTCCCACTGAACTGCAGCTAGTCCTAGTCACTCTGTCCCTCACCAGGCGCTAGCCGGCGGATATCCCCGTATTTGGAGAACACTTAATTCAGCTTGTCCTCCGTTGTTTGAGGGTTCAAGCAGGCCATGAACAGAGCAGGTCCCACACTGTTAAAGGAATTTGTTTCCTAAATGTTCGTTAACCAATTTAATTATAACAAAGCAAACACTCTGTCCGTTTCTAAGAATTTGTAAGATCCTTATTTGCATAAAATAGACAAAGACCAGCCACCAAATTAATCAATAGCGTTTATTCTCGAGAGATCTCTACTCAAAAAACCATGTACATTAGGTTATATATCACACACAGCGTCATAGCTTTCTAAATGTCCCTCTTCTCCGACAAGGACAAAGCTGACCAAAAGTCCATTCCAACACACTAACGCACATGCCTTACACACAATATCTGGATTATCACCTGAAGTCTCACCATAGTTTATTACCACTTAGCTGACAGTTCCAGTCCCCCCCCCCCCCCCCCCCCCAGATGTGGAAAACCTAGAGTGGCTCTTGCTGTCTTCCCTTATCGCTACAGAGTTATAGCTTGGTCGGTTCAAACATAGGTTAATGATCCACTTAGTTTTCCTTAGGCACACACAGACATTCCTTTCTCCCCCATACATGCTACATAACCTCTAATCCTAATGGTTAAGTTTCTGGGTAGAATTATTTAATCATTTATCTTAAACCTTGATAAAATATTTTAACACACACCAAGGCTTTGTTGGGTTTGTAGCGGGTGACCAAGACCCTCCAGGCGGCCTGGTCATGCGAGTCCACATCGGTGCCATCGATGCTGCCCGCCTTGCGAGGGTGACGGTTGTAGACTTTTGCCACTGGACTCCAGTCATTCATTACTCTCCCTGACACTAAGCAATGTGGTGACAGAAACAAAGTGTTAGTAAAAAAATATATTTAAAAAACAGCTCATAAATAAAGTTCACAGAATGTAATCACGTATCTGACAATTTATATTTGTTAGAGATACAGATTATTTTGATGGGCCATGGTCATGGGCCATGGTCATTACTCACGAGTCATTGCTGCAAGCAAAAATTATGGATGTACTAACAAGATACTTGTCTCTCCGCCCTTACATTGGGAGTCATCCACAAAGCATCACGCTGAAAGTGGCGATTTTAGGATGTAAATCTTGGTGGGGCAAACTGAATTTTTTGGAGTTGTTATGCCAAAAAACAACACTAAACAATACATTAATTGCACTATAACGGTGACAAACGGTGCCCACAAACTGTTAGGGCCTACATAAAACTGTCCCAACAGCAGTCCCAACACCTTACCACTGCTACACCTGGCTATCAGCGGAGCCTTTTCTGGCAGCGAAACCGTTCGTTCAGCCTCATTTACTGCCTTTTAAAAATACATAGCTGATATGGCTGACTTGCTTAAACAAATGTGTTTTCTAGTGCCAATTGAGATGTACAAAACTATGGTATAAGGGGACGAGGAGTGGACAAGAGGCAATCCGTAATTTTGATTAAGACATTCATGAGCGAGCTAGGACGGATGTAGCTCTTACAATATTCAATGATTACGTTTCTCTAAAACAGGTTATAGGCTACATGGCTACATCAACCCCTACGCTCTGTATTTTCCACTGGCTGCCCTCCACCACAGAAAGCACTGAGCTAAGCTGAAACACCTGCAAAAAAATAGGCTTTAACTCAATTATGTTTTTCTTTTACATTGTTTGCAAACTGATATGTGAGTTATTGATATTGTCGACGTCAACCGCCTGTATTCAATGGAGACGCTTTACTACAAGCCTCATGTCATGAATATGCATAGCTATCTCGAGACAACTCCATGTTTTTTTCACAAAGTTGCTGGGATGTCACGTGTCCGACACATAAGTATGCTCAAAACAACCTAAGCATTAAGAACATTTTATTCAATCAAATTAACTAAATGTAGCAAATAAGCCATTCCATTTTGTTTGACCAAATTCGACACTCATTAATAACCTCTAACGAGTCACAAACCCGGATCCGGGATCCCCCCCATCAAAAAAGCTGACTAGCATAGCCTAGCCTAAAGCCACAGGGATATCATATAATAAAATGTTCGTGAAATCACAAGTCCAAGACACCAAATGAAAGATACACATCTTGTGAATCCAGCCATCATTTCTGATTTTTAAAATGTTTTACAGGGAAGACACAATATGTATTTCTATTAGCTAACCACCATAGCAAAAGACACAACTTTTTTTCCCACCATTTTTTTCCTGCATTCCTATCACAAATTCGACCAAATAAAGATATAAATAGTCACTAACCAAGAAACAACTTCATCAGATGACAGTCTGATAACATATTTATTGTATAGCATATGTTTTGTTCGAAAAATGACCATATTTCAGGTATAAATCATAGTTTTACATTGCAGCCACCATCACAACTCTCACCAAAGCAACTAGAATAACTACAGAGACCAACATGAATTACCTAAATACTCATCATAAAACATTTATGAAAAATACACAGCGTACAGCAAATGAAAGACAAAGATCTTGTGAATCCAGCCAATATTTCAGATTCTTTAAGTGTTTTACAGCGCAAACACAATTTAGCATTATATTAGCTTACTACAATAGCCAACCACACAGCAGCATTGATTCATGCACGTTAGCGATAGCGAATAAACCAGCAAAAGATATTACATTTTTCACTAACCTTCTCAAAACTTCATCAGATGACAGTCCTATAACATCATATTACACAATACATATATTGTTTGTTTGAAAATGTGCATATTTAGCGGCACAAATTGTGGTTATACAATGAGAATAGTAGCCAAGCTGCAAAGAAAATGTCGGGAGAAATCTTGGGAGAGGCACCTAATCTAATCAATAACTAATCATTAATTTGACTAAAAAATACAGGTTGGACAGCAAATGAAAGATCCATTAGTTCTTAATGCAACCGCTGTGTTAGATTTTTAAAATTAACGTTACTACGACATACAGCGTGCGTTAAAGCGAGACCGCACCGAAATTAATGGCGGAATAGTAGTTTTACATTTTTCAACAGAACAACGAATTAACATCATAAATAGTTCTTACTTTTTGATGAGCTTCCATCAGAATCTTGGGCAAGTTGTCCTTTGTCCAGAAGAATCGTTGCTCGGTTGTAGATTGTCGCCTTCAACTTTGGAATTAGCAGTAAACATTAGCCATGTGGCGAAGACGTGTCCAACTCACTATAACGCAGCACTAAGAAAATTCCGAAAATCGCAATATACTGAAATAAAATGATATAACTCGGTTTAAAATAACTACATTATGACGTTTTATACACCTATATCGAATAAAATCAGAGCCGGATATATCTAAGGCCTATAACGAGAATGCCATCCTGAGGTCTGTCTCGCGTCATGGCGAACGTTGAAAAGAGTGCACCCCACGTTCCAAGACCCTTTATATGGCCTCAGATCTGCCTAGCAACTCCATTCCAATTCTCACTGCTTGCTGACATCTAGGGGAAGGCGTATGCAGTGCATGTCGACCAATAGAATACATGCAAATTAATAAACTGACCCTAAAACAGAGTGCACGATTTCAGATTTCTCACTTCCTGACAGGAAGTTTGCTCCAACTTGAGTTCTGTTTTACTCACAGATATAATTCAAACGGTTTTAGAAACTAGAGAGTGTTTTCTATCCAATAGTAATACTAATATGCATATTGTACGAGCAAGAATTGAGTATGAGGCAGTTTAATTTGGGAACGAATTTTTACAAAGTGAAAACAGCACCCCCATATTGACTTAACATCCATACAAACACTCCTCGCTTGCTGAACGAAGGAGACAAAACAGCGCCACCTGCTGGAGAAGACAGATTTTTGCTGAGATGGTCCTCTCACTTCGCTTTTGCCTTTATGCTGCAAGTCGGGATCAGATTCCAAACAAATATCACTAAAAACAGTCCGCATGAGAAATGTTTAATTTAGAACGTTCCGTTTGGAAATGCGTCTCACTAAACCAACCTCATGCAATCATCATATTAAATATTAGAGGGGATCTAATGCCCTCTGAACAGTAGTTGTACAAATCATCAGTCCATTATCCTCAAATTCAGATTTGTAATCAGCAAGGTGTTAAAATGCAAAAAAAAGAGCTCCGAAGTCATGACAAAAGCAAGCTGGGGTATAATTTGCATAAAACCTGTTTATTCAATGATGCCTCCACCCCAGCATACATATTTAAATACTTCCTCATGGAGCATTTGTTTGTGGACATTGACAGCTTTGTGTGTTAGAGGTACAGATTTGTTCAAGTTCATAAAACAACTCTACAACTATACATAACTTAGCATAAGATTGACATTTCAAATAAAGTGTGAGTTTCAATGGTTGGAATCCTATTCCAGTTTTTGGAACCTTTTAAAGACGGCTCGTAAGTTTGCATCTAATAGTTCTGCTTTCTGCATCAACCAGAAGGGTTCTGGTACCATAAATATAATTATTGCTTAGCAACTAACTACCATACAACCAATTAAGAAAAACTTTGTATAAAAATGCAGAACACTGAACTACAACCTGCATGCCGTGGAAGCACTGGTCTACCGGTAATACAAAATATACAAAAAGAAATGTGCTGGAAAAAACTAGCATGTTTCATATAGACTGATAAATATATTAAAAGTATTGATGTCGCCAGACATTTAGGTGTACCTCAATCTAAATGTGTGTTTACGTCATTGTAACCTAACCCACCCTCCTCAAAAACTCCCTCCCCACTAAGTACACAAACTACCCCCTCCCTTTCAGAAAACAAAAAAAATATGTGATGACACATTCTGTTGCTAAGGCAATTTTTACATTTAAAAAACGATCTATTAAGAAACCAAGGTGTTAGCATTTTCCCTTTTCTTTGAGCTGGATCATGTCTCCATCAATGTTTGAGCCAGGGGTGGGCTGCGATGGAAGCTTTGCTGCGGTCGCCATAGTCGTAGAGCAGCTCCTCGCCCTCATCGACGTCTCGCGATGCCACCAGGATGAGGTGAGGCATCCCGTTGATGTCATGGAGTTTGGTTTGACAGTTGCCGTTCTTACTGTGGTTGATCAGACGGCCCATGCGACCCGTTTCTTTCGTGGCGTCCACACTAGAGGGAGAAGCAGTTGAGAAAAAACCCCCAATGATATTAGGTTAATCTAACAAAGTTAGTTATGGTTGAAAAGTTATTACATCATGAAACTAAAACAAATACTGCATTAGTGAGCAGCCAACAGTGAGAATGCTGAAATAGTTTTGCGGCTATACCAGAGATGCCACACACATAAAAGAAAGAATGGTTTGACATACCAGTATGTTTTGCAGAGATACTGAAAATAGTACATGTAGCAGCCGGTGGCAGGGTTAAGAGCGTACTCGGCCTCCCTCGTTTTGGCGTCAGTGATCTGCAGCAGGTCGCCATGGTACTCCACTACATACTGGCCCTTATCGAAACACTGGGTGGCAAACACTCCTCGACCCTTCCCCTCTATATGCTGCACCTGTACCATTTGGGGAATAAACATACAGTGCATTCAGAAAGTATTCAGACCCCTTGACTTTTTCCACATTTGTTACATTAGACGTATTCTAAAATGGTTTTAATTGACCCCCCCCCCCTCCCCTCAATCTACACACAATATCCCATAATGACAAAGCAAAAACTGGTTTTAAAATTCTGGCAAATTTATAAAAATCCCCACATTTACATAGGTATTCATACTCTTTGCTCAGTACTTTGTTGAAGCACCTTCAGCAGAAATTACAGCCTAGAGTCTTCTTGGGTATGACGCTACAAGCTTGGCACACCTGTATTTGGGGAGTTTCTCCCATTCTTCTCTGCAGATCCTCTTAAGCTCTGTCAGGTTGGATGGGGAGTGTCGCTGCACAGCTATTTTCAGATCTCTCCAGAGATGTTTCGATCGGGTTCAAGTCTCAGCTCTGGCTGGGCAACTCAAGGACATTCAGAGACCACTCCTGCATTGTCTTTGCTGTGCTTAGGGTCGTTGTCCTGCTGGAAGGTGAACCGTCGCCCCAGTCTGAGGTCCTGCGCGCTCTGGAGCAGGTTATCATCAAGGATCTCTTTGTACTTTGTTCCATTGATCATTTCCTCAATCATGACTAGTCTCCCAGTTCCTGCCACTGAAAAACCTCCCCACAGCATGATGCTGCCACCACGCTTCACCGTAGGGATGGCGCTAGCTTTCCTCCAGATGTGACATTTGGCATTCAGGACAAAAAGCTCAATCTTGGTTTCGTCAGACCAGAGAATCTTGTTTCTCATGGTCTGAGAGTTCTTTACCAAAGCAGGCTATCATGTGACTTTTACTAAGGAGTGGCTTACGTCTGGCCACTCTACTATAAAGGCCTGAATGGTGGAGTGCTGCAGAGATGGTTGTCCTTCTGGAAGGTTCTCCCATCTCCACAGAGGAACTCTTGAGCTTTGTCAGAGTGCCCATCAAGTTCTTGATCACCTCCCTGACCAAGGCCCTTCTCCCCCAATTGCAGACATTTTCTGGTACCCTTCCCCAGATCTGTGCCTCAACACAATCTTGTCTCGGAGCTCTATGGACAATTCCTTCGACCTCATGGCTTGGCTTTTGCTCTGACATGCACTGTCAACTGTGGGACCTTATATAGACAGGTGTGAGCCTTTCCTAATCATGTCCAATCAATTGAATTTACCACAGGTGGACTGTGGTAAATCAAGTTGTAGAAAAATCAAGGATGATCAATGGAAACAGGATGCACTTGAGCTCAATTTAGAGTCTCATAGCAAAGGGTCTGAATACTTTTTAATACATCTGCAATTTAATACAAAAAAAACTTTTTGCTTTGTCATTATGTGGCATTGTGTGAAAATTGAGGCAAAACAATGATTTAATCAATTTTAGAACAAGGCTGTAACGTAACAAACATTTGGAAAAGATGAAGGGGTCTGAATATTTTCCAAATGCACTGTATTTTCACTCATGGAATACAATATAGTCTATTGAAATAATAAAATGAACTTAGTATCACACCCTATTTTCCTCTGAAAACTGTGTGAGATGCATTTCATGATATGTCAGTATGAACATAGCAACAAGGTTTTCAAATACAGGGCCTCCCAGTCAGATTGGCTAAGCGCTGTGATCAATGAGTGTACCTCCATTCCTTCCTCGATCCCATTTATGATCAGATCATCGATGTGTTTCTTTTGTTCACACTGTAAGAGAATCGAAGCATAGAGGACATTTAATAAGAAACGTAAAATTTGGCTCAACATATTTGAAGGAACAAGTCCTTATTCACAGTTGCTAATGGCATTATAGCTAATCTCACATGTTATGAACCTTTGTCTTTTCTAAATAAAAAGTTACACTGCAAAGTTACTAGTGCTGAGCGATTAGTGCTTGGAGGTTGGTTCAGTTTCGGTTATAAAAAAAGATCACCGTTTTTGATTTCCGTTCGATAATATTTTTGAAAACCTTAAATGCATTATGAAATGACATTAAAATGATTTGAGCTTTTTAAATGGAAAAATTCTAAAGCCAAAAATGATGAACACTGTCAGGTCCACATTGGGTAAGTTACTTCCTCTTTTTCTATTGATATGAAATATTTCAGTCATGTATACGACTTAGTACTTATTTGATGACCATTATTTTTCATTCCTTAAAGTCATCATCTCATCTAAGCTCTGCTCAGGCAATAGCAGTCGGCCAGAGAACCAGTTAACAGTATCTCTGTGCTCCCCATACTGTATTGGGGCAATTCCACTAGTTTTTCACTTAAAATGTATGGCCAAACTAAAACCATTGATTTAAAAAGTTTAACAAAATCATACAACTCTATGCACAAGGACTACTTTTAACAATTTACACTGAACATTTTACAAAAACACATTTACTAGAAGAACTGTGCAGAAGCAAAGTTTACCTAAATTCTGTTACCAATCTCTCCCTCAGTTTAAAACAATTGAATATCGGCTCCAAATTAAGATTCAAAGATGTCTACAGAAATAATGGGGTGTCCGCTATGACATGACGCCTCAACTTTGAAAAACATATTTTGGTTATTTAACTGCATTAAGTTAAGTGGATTTACACCCGGTAACAGAATTTCATCATAGGTCACTGATCTGTACTACACAGAAATGCATAATCACCAAACAAGACCAATTTTGGTTGGTCCAGACCAAATCTGAACCAATCATAGACACCCATGTTTCACAAGTTTGGACAACAATGTACAACATAGTAGAGCTCAGTACAGTTCAGTAAATTAGAGTATAGTTCAGTATAATGTACTCAACTCATGTGCTCTTGTGTACTGTACTGTACTTTTCTGAACACTGAAGTACACTACTTTACTAGAGCTGGGCCATATGGACAAAAATCCATAAATTGAAGAGTAAAAAAAAGTTGATAACTTCCGATAAATATATTTTCCGGGGAGGTGCTAGAGCTGGGGGATATGGACAAAGGCAGTGATAAAATGTAACCATTTTGCTCGATAACAACAAATAGGACAATATATATATTTTTTTAAATGGACAGCTACTTTAAATTAGTGGCAGGGCCCTAGACAATTACTTCCAGTGCCAAGTAAGACAGATGGTAGCCTACGATAAAAAAATAAAATATATATACACTGCTCAAAAAAATAAAGGGAACACTTAAACAACACAATGTAACTCCAAGTCAATCACACTTCTGTGAAATCAAACTGCCCACTTAGGAAGCAACACTGATTGACAATACATTTCACATGCTGTTGTGCAAATGGAATAGACAAAAGGTGGAAATTATAGGCAATTAGCAAGACACCCCCCAAAACAGGAGTGATTCTGCAGGTGGTGACCACAGACCACTTCTCAGTTCCTATGCTTCCGGGCTGATGTTTTGGTCACTTTTGAATGCTGGCGGTGTTCTCACTCTAGTGGTAGCATGAGGCGGAGTCTACAACCCACAAGTGGCTCAGGTAGTGCAGTTCATCCAGGATGGCACATCAATGCGAACTGTGGCAAAAAGGTTTGCTGTGTCTGTCAGCGTAGTGTCCAGAGCATGCAGGCGCTACCAGGAGACAGGCCAGTACATCAGGAGACATGGAGGAGGCCGTAGGAGGGCAACAACCCAGCAGCAGGACCGCTACCTCCGCCTTTGTGCAAGGAGGTGCACTGCCAGCGCCCTGCAAAATGACCTCCAGCAGGCCACAAATGTGCATGTGTCTGTTCAAACGGTCAGAAACAGACTCCATGAGGGTGGTATGAGGGCCCGACGTCCACAGGTGGGGGTTGTGATTACAGCCCAACACCGTGCAGGACGTTTGGCATTTGCCAGAGAACACCAAGATTGGCAAATTCGCCACTGGCGCCCTGTGCTCTTCACAGATGAAAGCAGGTTCACACTGAGCACATGAGCACATGTGACAGAAGTGACAGAGTCTGGAGACGCCGTGGAGAACGTTCTGCTGCCTGCAACATCCTCCAGCATGACCGGTTTGGCGATGGGTCAGTCATGGTGTGGGGTGGCATTTCTTTGTGGGGCCGCACAGCCCTCCATGTGCTCGCCAGAGGTAGCCTGACTGCCAATAGGTACCGAGATGAGATCCTCAGACCCCTTGTGAGACCATATGCTGACACATGCACATTTGTGGCCTGCTGGAGGTCATTTTGCAGGGCTCTGGCAGTGCACCTCCTTGCACTAAGGCGGAGGTAGCGGTCCTGCTGCTGGGTTGTTATCCTCCTACGGCCTCCTCCACGTCTCCTGATGTACTGGCCTGTCTCCTGGTAGCGCCTCCATGCTCTGGACACTACGCTGACAGACACAGCAAACCTTCTTGCCACAGCTCGCATTGATGTGCCATCCTGGATGAACTGCACTACCTGAGCCACTTGTGTGGGTTGTAGACTCCGTCTCATGCTACCACTAGAGTGAGAACACCGCCAGCATTCAAAAGTGACCAAAACATCAGCCAGGAAGCATAGGAACTGAGAAGTGGTCTGTGGTCACCACCTGTAGAATCACTCCTTTATTGGAGCACTTAGGCTGTCTTGCTAATTGCCTATAATTTCCACCTTTTGTCTATTCCATTTGCACAACAGCATGTGAAATTTATTGTCAATCAGTGTTGCTTCCTAAGTGGACAGTTTGATTTCACAGAAGTGTGATTGACTTGGAGTTACATTGTGTTGTTTAAGTGTTCCCTTTATTTTTTTGAGCAGTGTATATACACACACACAGGAAATGCATGATTGTATTTTGATGTGTAACCTATCCAAATACGATCAGATTTATTTTGGGCTCTTAAGAGAATTTGTGCATATTGGCATTTAGGCTTATTGCATTTATTTACCACTTGAGGAAGTGGGAACTCAAAACACTTAGCTAGATTGCTAACTCTGAATATGATATTGTTGATAGATAGCCAGTAAATGTAATCTAACGTCGTACAAAAACAGTCCGGTGCTAGGCCACTAGATGTAAGCCTATTAAGTGAAAATGGCACGCTCCACTCGGCTCCGTTCGCACTTCAAAACCATACTACATAGCCGACTCCAGTTGGAAACTGGTGCCATGAACTCAATATTAAGTTGTGAGAAATACGTTATATACACACACACACACTCACAGAAAGCTGTGACTCTCCTCTGTGTAACTAGAACAGTAGTTGCTTTGAAACTGTCTTTTCGTCGCAATAGTATTTTAAGCAACAGTGCTTCTCAGAACGCATCGCTCCCTCCTCCGTGTGCAGAGGGAAGAGGGATTGAGTCAGTAGCCAACAGCAAAACAGGGACAGACAGACACTTACATAGCAGGAATCAACGTAAGGCATAGGCCATTAATGTTGACCAAATAATGGTTTTAGGACAAATCTACAGGAACGTTGTGTAGCAAAATCACTAACGGAAGCAAAATGCTTCAGTAAGAGGAAGGCAATGTCAGTGTCTGTCATTTCTGGTTTATCGTCCCAGCTCTATATTAGAACTTGTCAGAAATGTCCAGATCAACTAGAACATGTCAGCTAATGTTTTTATTATTATATATATATATATTTTTTATTATTAAGTTTTTTTTTGCCCATAGATAGTTGTAATTTGTCACTCAAATATCACATTAGACATGGAAAATTTTACAGATTAGCAGGAAATAAGCTTCAAAACTTGCAAAATTCTCTCCACCAACAAAAAGGGTGTGAATAGTTTGTCATGAACAGTGCTTGAGCCCATAGAAATATACATGGCGCGTGCATGGGAGCGTGGCATAATGCAGGAAGCAGGCCCCCCGAGTGAAAAGGTTTGGGAATCCCTGCTCTACTGTACTGGCCAAACTTGTGAAACAGACCTCTACGATTGGTTCAGATTTGGTCCAGCTTTATTGCAAACAAAAAATGTTCAGCAATTTTGGCAAAGTCACTCACTACCCAAACGCAACTGGTTTCAAGTGGCACCATCTAGTGCAGGGTTTCCCAAATTCGGTCGTGGTCCCCCCCCCCCCCCCCCAGGTGCACGTTTTGGCTTTTGCCCTAGCACTACACAGCTGAATCAAACAATCAAAGCTTGATGAGTTGGTTATTTAAACCAGCTGTGTAGCGCTAGAGCAAAAACCAAAACGTGCACCCAGGGGGGGCCCCAGGACCGAGTTTGGGAAACCCTGATCTACTGGATGAACTGGGAATCAGATAAAGGATATACACTGGGTAAACCAAACATTAGGAACACCTTCCTAATATTGAGTTGCACCCATTCCACACATGGCCCTCATTTCACACTAGGTCTGTTAATCTTTCAATAATCTGCACAGTACACTGCTTAATCTTTGGTATATAACAGCGTGGAAGTGGTCAATGCTTTAATATTACAAGGTAATAAATGCACTTTGCTCTCACCTTCAACTCTGCTTTGCTTTTCCTGGAGCTTCTCCTTATGGGATAGTAGTCTGTTACTTTGCGGTTTTGGGAATTCCTGCTCTCTGCTCTGTTAAGGAAATGTATGAACTAGCATTAGCAAACACAACCATTTTTTTTTTTTTTACATATACGGGCACATATGAACCATGTTCTTATCAAAGTGAACAAACAAGCACAAAGTGTCCAACAGAAACAGACATTGCAGCCCTTTGTGGTACATCAATTATATCTGTCCCCGACCTACAGTGGTCTGTTCTTTAGAAGTTATGACATTTTAAAAACCTGTATTTTATATATGTCGGCTACTGAGCTTGTTTGATGCTTTAAGCACACAGATTACATAATGAAGACAAACAAATGACTCAAGAGGGATCCAGAAACCAAGACCGCTTAACCAGAACCAGGAGGAGAAACATTTAAATAAAAAATCCTGACCCTCTTCCTCCCCGCTGCTGCTGGCCTTGGCAGATTCGGCTGTTATGCTCCTGAATTTGCCGGTAGGTAATAGGCTACACCAGGGGTCGGCAACCTTTTCCATTTGGAGTGCCAATTTATCTTACTATTTCTACCAATCTGCGTGCCAGTTATGATTTTCATATGCACATTTGTGGAACAAGTCATATTTCAAAAATCAAAATTCTAAAAGTAACTTGTATTGCCATTTTTGTAAAAACAACCTACATAAAGCCAACAAATAAAAACCATTGCATCCTGTAGGTAGAAAAAAACATTATCAAAATAAATATCCTATATATATCGCATTGGCTACACATGGCCTGTCTGCAAGGAACTTTAAAACATTGTATTAACTAAACTCAGCAAAAAAAGAAAAACAGACCTTTTTCAGGACCCTGTCTTTTAAAGAGATTTGGATTTACGTCACAGATCTTCATTGTAAAGGGTTTAAACACTGTTTCCCCATGCTTGTTCAATGAACATGCACCTGTGGAGCCATCGTTAAGACACTAACAGCTTACAGACTGTAGGCAATTAAGGTCACAGTTATAAAAACTTAGGACACTAAAGAGGCCTTTCTACAGACTCTGAAAAACACCAAAAGAAAGATGCCCAGGCTCCCTGCTCATCTGCGTGAACGTGCCTTAGGCATGCTGCAAGGAGGCATGAGGACTGCAGATGTGGCCAGGGCAATAAATGTCAATGTCCGTACTGCGAGACGCCTAAGACAGCGCTACAGGGAGACAGGACGGACAGCTGATCGTCCTCGCAGTGGCAGACCACGTGTAACAACACCTGCACAGGATCAGTAGATATGAACATCATACCTGCGGGACAGTTACAGGATGGCAACAACAACTGCACGAGTTACACCAGGAACGCACAATCCCTCCACCAGTGCTCAGACTGTCCGCAATAGGCTGAGAGAGGCTGGACAGAGCTTGTAGGCCTGTTGTAAGGCAGGTCCTCAGCAGATAAGCTCCACATTGGTGGTGAGTTAAGAATCATAAATACTAATCAGATCCCCAAATGGGCACATTTATAGGCCTACATTTACACGCAGGCCAGGCAGCCTAGGCCTACTGCTATGCATAATCTGGTGCGCGTCCTTACTCAACATTTACCGGAGTGCTACAAATAAAATACATTGAATGAATTGAGAACTCGTAAATGGAATGAAATAAACCAAAACCTGTTCCTCATAAGTGTAGCTAGCTAAGTTGTGCGTTCCACAAACTCCGACAATGAGAACGGTAAGACTAATCATAATATATTGAATGCATTAACATAACCAAACATTGTATTTGACAAATTATGGGAAGTAACAGAAAATGTACTACCGGTGTGCCATCCCCGCTGCATAAGTCCACTGATAAAGGTGTGAATCAGACTGGTGTGTCGTGTGCCATAAACATATATCTCAGTGCATTCGGAAAGTATTCAGACCCCTTGACTATTTCCACATTTTGTTACATTATAGCCTTATTCTAAAAAAATTTTTTTTTAAAGTATTTATATTTTTTACAAACATCCTGAGTGATCTACACAATAATAACAAAGCAAAAACAGGTTTTTAGAAATGTTTACATAAATATTCAGACTCTTTGCTATGAGACTCGAAATTGAGCTCAAGTGCATCCTGTTTCCATTGATCATCCTTGAGATGTTACTACAACTTGAATGCAGGCCACCTGTGGTAAATATAATTGATAGGACATGATTTGGAAAAGGCACACATCTGTCTATATAAGATTCCACAGTAGACCGTGCATGTCAGAGCAAAAAACAAGCCATGAGGTCAAAAGAATTGTCCGTATAGCTCAGAGACAAAATTGTATTGAGGCACAGATCTGGGGAAGGGTACCAAAACATTTCTGCAGCATTGAGGTCCCCAAGAACAGTTTGGCCGCCCAGCCAAACTGAGCAATGCGGAGAGAAGGGTCTTGGTTAGGGAGGTGACCAAGAACCCGATGGTCACTGACAGAGCTCCAGAGTTCCTCTGTGGAGATGGGAGAACCTTCCAGAAGGATAACAACCTACAATCTCTGCAGCACTCCACCAATCAGGCCTTTATGGTAGAGTGGCCAGACGGAAGCCACTCCTCAGTAAAAATGCACATGACAACCCACTTGGAATTTGCCAAAAGGCACCTAAACACTCTCAGACCTTGAGAAACAAGATGATCTTGTCTGATGAAACCAAGGTTGAACTCTTTGGCCAGAATGCAAAGCGTCACGTATGGAGGAAACCTGACACCATCCCTAAAGTGAAGCATGGTGGTGGCAGAATCATGCTGTGGGGATGTTTCTCAAAGATGAATGGAGCAAAGATCAGAGAGATCCTTCATGGAAACCTTCTCCAGAGCGCTCAGGACCTCAGACTGGTGCAAAGATTCACCTTCCAACAGGACAATGACCCTAAGCACACAGCTAAGACAACGCAGGAGTGTCTTCGGGACAAGTCTCTGAATGTCCCTGAGATGGCCCAGCCAGAGCCCGGACTTGAGCCGGATCGAACATCTTTGGAGACCTGAAAATAGCTGTACAGCAACACTCCCCATCCAACCTGACAGAGGTTGAGAGGTTCTGCAGAGAGGAATGAGAGAAACTCCAAATACAGGTGTGGCAAGGTTGTAGCGTCATACCCAAGAAGTCTCGAGGCTGTAATCACTGCCAAAGGTGCTTCAACAAAGTACTGAGTAAAGGGTCAGAATACTAATGTAAAAATATATATTAAAAAAAATGTATTTATAAATTAGCATAAATTGTCATTATGGAGTATTGCGAGTAGATTGAGGGGGGGGGGGACAATTTAAGACATTTTAGAATAAGGCTGTAACCTAACAAAATGTGACTGCTTTACAAAACAAAACAAAAATCTTAGGTTGTTGGTCGACCATCGACCAAACAGGGTCAGCTCTAATTATTAAATACACGTATGTGGACACCAATCTTGACGAACCATTTCTGTATGGAACTGGTTCTGTTCACAGGGGCATTGTCATGCTGAAACAGGTAAGGGCCTTCCCCAAACTGTTGCCACAACTTTGGAAGCACAGACTCGCCTAGAATGTCATTGTTTGCTGTAGTGTTTAGATTTCCCTTCGCTGGAACTAAGGGGCCTAGCCCGACCATGAAAAACAGATGATTTTTATGCGCTACGCCCTTCAGCACTTGACGGTCCTGCTCTGTGAGCTTGTGTGACCTACCACTTTGTGACTGAGCAGGTGTTGCTCCTAGACATTTCCACTTCACAATAGTAGAACAGTTGACCGGGGCAGCTCTAGCGGGGCAGACATTTTACAAACTGACTTGTTGGAAAGGTGGCATCCTATGACAGTGCCACGTTGAAAGTCACTGAGCTCTTCAGTAAAGCATTCTACTACCAATGTTTGTCTATGGAGATTGCATGGCTGTGTGCTCAATTTTATACACCTGTCAGCAACGGGTGTGGCTGAAAGAGCCGAATCCACTAATCTGAAGGAGTGTCCACATACTTGCGTGTGCGAGAGATTCCTAAAACCAAATCAAAACTGTGTAGAACTGATAATGGACATACATTCATACAGTGACTATCCAGCTCGCTAGTAAATCACAAAAATTAAAGCTAGACAGTTAGGGAGCATAGAACGTTTTTTTTTTTTTAAACGATGGATAGAGGACAATTTTTTGCACATTTTGACAGTGAGGAAATATAATACATCTTCCGAGCAGCCCTCCGGACCTTGTTGAAGACCGAATGTGGCCCCTGGGGAAAAATGCGTTTGACACCCCTGTTTTAGACAGTAAGGCCTCTAGTCCATCGGTATCTAAATGCTACCCTGTTTCTCCTTCAGTAAATCTCCAACTGTGCCATATATTCATGGCTGCCAAGGGAAGCCAGGCTTCCCCCCAAAAAAGATTCAATAAAATATTTTGTGTTTCATATTTTCCTTCAATTCACAAGAGGCTGAATGCATCTCACCAGAGAAAGCATCCGAGCGAGCGAAACAGCACCCCTCTGTTTAGGCCATCTGATGCTTTCTGGTCAAAAAGAGTGACATTGTTGCCGCCAGTAGCGTTGAATGCAAAGAAAGCCAGTGAGCACTTGACATCCCTTGATAAAACAAAATGTAAAAGTATAAAATAATAGCCAATCAGTGCTGAACTAAACTGAGCGAGCTCAACTTTGAATGGTCCTGGCACACCCAAAAAAATAAATAAAATAAAAATAAGTATCAAGGGAAGCCACTTTGGATTTGGCGTCACTCCTATCAAATCCCATTGAGAGCATACGTCACTTACAGAAACAACTTGCGTTAATGCATCTCGTTGTGTTGTCCTCCGGTGGCTAACTAGCAAAAATTGTCCCTTTCCTAAATTAGCCATGGATGGAGATAGGGATTTGGACTTATGGCTCTACAATACTGGCCAATGATTATAATGGCGATTCTGATCAAACCATCAACTTATACCTTGTGCCCCTGGCTAGGGCTGTTGCGGTGACCGTATTACTGCCACACAAGAGGTCACGAGTCATGAAGGCAGTCAAATCCCACATAACTGTTTAGTCACAGTAGGCTTCTCCAAGCTCTGATGGCCATTAGTAGCCTACAAACTTGCTAACTGTCTGGTACTGAGCACTCCATTGTCTCGCTAATCACTCTGACAATGTAAATGTATTTAAAAATCTAATCAAACACTTCATGAGAGCCCATGAGCTCATGTTGCGCAACATTTCTATAGGATATGCAATTGCGAGAGAAAACTGAGTGATGGCCACTAATAAAAAGACGAGGATCCCATCAGCTTTCTATAGGCTAGGTCTACTATATTTATTTCTCAACTTCACTAATATTAAGCACATTGCTTATATTTACAACAGGAGTATAGCCTACCTGGCTGGGATGAAAATAAAACACGGGGAAAAGCAAACTCCATTCGCTATTTAAGTGCATAGATTACATGTATTCTTTCCCACTGCCCTTGTTTCGATACAGGTGCATGATAATGGTCCACTTTAAATCAAAACAATGTCACACATATTATTTAGTATATGTAAAGACAAGATTAAATCAAGAAGTCTGATGGGTGACAATATTATCCTATCACTTGTAAACTATATATTATCACTTGTGAATAATACCCAGCATAAGAAACAATGTCTTGTGTGAATCATAGACACACACCTCAGGTAGCCTAGCCCATAGGCCTATATGTTTTAGTAAGGTTTGTATCACAACTAAAGTGGACAAATAACTTCTTCAAATGAAGTACACTAATCCGCTTTACAAGGGGTGTAGAGCGCATTAGTTTCAGGTTTGGGGAAGATAATATCCACCATAAAAATGCACCTTTATAATAAAAGCATTACATGCATAATTGCATTTGCGGTCACTTTTGTTAATGGTGTATTCCGCTAATGGAACATTTGCACTTATAGCCTACTACCATGTGCGCATTGCTGGGCTTATAATGTGAAGAAATAGCCTAATAGTTTATCAACATTTTAAGGTAAACGTTCTGATCTGTTGCGACAGCCACATTGCATTAAAAAAAAGTGTTTTTTGATGCTAGTGGTTGTATTAATGTGGGATCTATAGCATCCCACAACTGTCCCAGGCCATGTTTGGAATATTTATTTCTCACACAGAAAAGGTCGACTTTTGTACTATGGGGGATAGTAGATTGACATAGGCTAGTGCTTTTGCTGTCCGTTAAGCCTACTCATCTTGTTGGCTGCCGAAAAGTAAATGTGGACAGTTCTTCCAATATCTTCAATATGCACCTCGGAATTGGATAAGGACGCACGTAGTTGCGTCCCCGACGTGTCTGACTTGTAGCCTGTGAGAAAGACCCGATCACGTGACGGAGAGCCCTGTGAGTGGGAGGCGCTTCGGATTGCGCTGTACACTCAGGGAGAAGGGCACAACGCAGCACTCCGGGCCGCAAAAGGAAAGGATTTTTTTAGGGTGCATTATGCCGCCGTGAAATTCATTATCAAGTGCTTGTCAAATTGTGAATGAGAGACTGATGGTGTGTACAGCCTGCGCAAAAAAAGCAAAGCAGAGCTCAAGCCTTTCAAGAGACTTTTTTCAAATCCTCATTAGTCTCATCATGCAGCCTTACAATGTATTAAAAATCAAAACATACAGCCCAACTTTTGTAAAACAACTAAAGTTACATTAATAACTGCTTAAATTAACCATATACGAGTAACTATTTATTTGTTAACTGCTCACAGAATAGCCACAGAACTCCCTCAAATCGTTTGGAGAAAATATTTATATTTTATTCAGCTTTGTTTAATTCATATTAGAAAATAATGCCACGGAATTTTATGTAAAAATCGTGTCTGCTAAATAAACTAGTGTAGCCCACAGCCATTTGGCATAGCCAGATCAGGACAACTCAAGAGTATGCTATTATTTTCTTCTGAAATAGACTACATTTTCTTCATATCATGCTTGTTTGCACCCGTCTAAAATAAATAATGTTTATTGTGATGTGTAGAATATATTACATGGATTTATTAGACTTTTAAAATGGCTTGTAGACTGTGTGTGAAAGCCAGGAGATGCTAATGTTGTGTTTATGTTAATTACCTGTCAATTACCGTGAGAACGACAGTTATTTGCTTGACAATCACCGGCTGATGAAATTTCGTGACCGCCACAGCCCTACCCCTGGCCTGAGAGGATAGAAGTTCAATATGTAGCTAGATGTAGAAGGCTAATGTTAACTAGCTAATGTTGCCCATGAAAGGAAGCTAGGCTAGCGAGCAAGCATTTTAGCCAGGTTACCTACGACAACAAAAAATGTAATTGTGTAATTGTATGACAAAGTGATAGACCGTTTCATCAACATGAACGAGGAGGATGGCATTGGCGTGAGTCAACACATTTTTCTATAGATTTCTAAGAAATCAGAAGCATGGACAGCCACTTCATATAAAATTTTATGTTGATTAGACTAAATTGTTTTTGCTATCTTTTAGGCGTCACTGTATTGAACTAAGCATAGGTGATTTGATGTTGAAATGGTGCTGGAATAGTGGAGGCAGCTCCTGTTTTCTTTGCGACTTGCGGTAACTCTCCTTGGCTCGAAGTCAATAGCTGTTTAGTGGTCCGATAATGTCAGAAAAATTAACTTGCTTGACCATGTAAACTGTTTGTTACATGCAATATGCTTTGTGCACTTCACCAGACAGAGGTTGCTCTCTGGTTTTGTGATGAAACAAAAGGGGAAAAAATTGGTGTCATATGAAGCTTTACCGCTTACTCTATAATGAGTAGTATTTTGATTTAAATAACAATTCGCACAAAAAGCCACCACTACCTCAAGTTCAGTTCACTCCTAATATGTCCACATGGGAGATGCACAAACTCTGCAGTTCACCAATCCCAATTATAATACACCCTTTTAACATAATTATTCACATGCTCCAGTTTAGTGCATGCATTTGACAGTCCCAAGCTATTGTGACAAGTGTTTTTTAGCTATGAAAACACCCGACAAAATGTGATTTTATGTTTTACATTTACATTTAAGTCATTTAGCAGACGCTCTTATCCAGAGCGACTTACAAATTGGAAAGTTCATACATATTCATCCTGGTCCCCCCATGGGAATTGAACCCTGGTCCCCCCGTGGGAATTGAACCCACAACCCTGGCGTTGCAAGCGCCATGCTCTACCAACTGAGCCACACGGGACCATGTGACCATGTGACCATGTGACCATGTGACATCCAGTGAGAGCTTACATTCTTAGTGCCGACTTCTTCCCTTTGGCCTTGCGTCGGATGTCCCTCCTCTGGTTGGCGAGGTGAGCAGCGGTGTTGTTGGCGAGTAGGGTGTGGGCGATGTTGTTACTGGGGGCAGGAGGGGAGGAGACATCAGCTGGGGAACGGAGGCAGGAGACTGGGGAGAAGTGGAGAAGCTGCTGGGAGGACTGGTGCTGGTTCTCATCTGTCCTGCAGGGCCACTGGCTGTGGCTCTCTTCCATGTCTGCCAGCTTCAGGACGCATGCCGCCTCAGAGTTCAGTCTCCTGGCTGCTGGGTGGGGCAAGCAAAGAAGAAGTCAGATGAGGATATAACAGCGTTCATGTCAATGGCTTCATCTCGTTCATATTGCTTTTGTACATTTCATGTAAAATGGGCTATCAAAAACTGAGGAAACAAGAAGAAGAAGTAACTTTAGACTATTGAGATACCACAGACTAAACCCACAACTCCTCCTTAGATGTGATGAGAATATGTTATTTTTGAATGAGAGGTGAAGTGATGGACCATGATGAAGCCAACCTCATCATGCAGCCATGTTTTAGGTTTCATGTAAACACACATTTCACTCAGTATTCAGTAAGCCATATAATGTCTATACACATTGATCTAGGCCAGGAATGGGCAACTGGCGGCATGCAATGCCTAATCATGGTCAAATTACCACCCACAGGGCCCCATTGATTTTGTTAGTCACTCTAACTCAGATATCATATTAAAAACTGCAAACATTTCTCTCCACACGATGGCAAAATGTGTAGACTTGCAGGAAAGAGGCAAATAGAATGAACAGGACATGCACTGCTGTAGTTCAATGAATAGGCTACTATACACTACATACCATCCCCTTGCCTCGGTGTTTCATTCTGTATAGAGCAGCATCCAGCGTACTTTCCCTCCTGAATGAGTTTGATGGTCATCTCATCATGGACAGGTGATTTGGACTTGCTGTGGCCCAGGAGAGTGATGGAGTGGCTGTTTAATACCATGTCCTGTCAAAGGAAGAGGTGGAAACCATCAATCATTTTGTTGTTGCTGTGTGTGTGGAGACATCAACAACGTAAATAACATAACATTGAAATTCATTTTCCACAAGGAAATGTCGAGGACATTCGACCATAACAACTGTTGAGTAATGTCTGGCAGTCACCTGACCTGGTCTTATGAAAAAGAGGAGACCTGTGTCAATACACTAGCAGTGACGCCAGCCAGCAACATAATTTGGCTAACTATGACTAAACACACCCGCACAAGATACGGGCCTCCTAGTTGTTAGCTCAATCGCTTCACTCATCACATTATTTGTGATAAACATGTTGTTTTCGAGAACATGCAAACGTGGCTGTATATTTGAGTTACAAATGCCTCGCCCACTAAAATCGACTAACTTTTTATTTCGACCGTTCGCTTATTCAACCGATAGGAGTAGCTAGCTGGAGTAGGGAGAATAACGAATAGTTAGCTAGCTAACCATGCTAGCTAACATCATGCAACAATGTTGGACATTGATCAAGTAACGTTAAACAAATACCTAACTAGCATAGAAATAACAGTCCACGCCCCTCTATTGTCCTAAATTAATGTAACCAATTTTTTGGGAAAATAGCAAAGTACACATTTGACGAATTGTTACAGCCAACTTACCCCGTTCATTTCTGGATTGTTTTGTTTTTTGTATTTATGCGAAAAAGGCTTCGGGTCCACTCTTCTGTTGCAGTAAAACAATATCCAGAAGCCGTGTCTCCCCGTATATTCCCCAGCGTCATACAACAGTCATCCCACCTCTCCTCTGCCTTCGTACACTCTCCTTCGTCTCCACAAAGGTCACTTTTGTATGTTTTCCTTTGAAATTCTTCAGCCCAGGCAGTTTCCACAGTTTCTCCCCTCCGCCATGTTTTAATGTAACTCATTCAAGGGAGGGAGCCATGTAACATTGAAAGGGACGGTAGTTCTAAAAGAGAGCCAGCAGGCGGCGCTGTCTAACATTGTTTTGGGGAGTTAATTAATCAACATGAATCATTATCATCATCCTCATTAAATAATTACCTTGTGAAAATAAGTATTTTACAGAATCTGAGTAAACAACAAATTGAAAAACAGTCTAAACTCTCTCTCTGTAGTTTGGTATTGGTGTGTCGTGTTTTGTTTGTGGCTGTTTTATATTTTGTCAACAAACTTTTCACACTGTCTTTCTATTTAGACCTCATGATTTTGCAAAAATGTATGTCTTCCTCATAGTTTCTCTGTATTATTTTTACAATATTTTTGACACTGCACGGTATAACATTGAATGATTGTGTAAAATGTTATTTTATTATACATCATATATATTTTCTGTTTATTATTGATGCTATTAAGAGCATGAAGTAATGCAGCTGGGGAGGTCACCATCTGAGTGGTCCTTCTCAAGGGTTCTACTTTCCAGGGAGATTTTCCTTGCCTCTGTACTGTTACTAGCTTTTTGGGTCTCTATGATCTAGACTGGGTTACGATTGATTTATTTATGCAATATATAAACATGCAGCACAAAGGATTAGACCTTAACGCCGTCATGATTTGAAATCATGAAATCATGACACACAGACCTCTGATAACGTAGCAAATGTTTTACCCTGACCTTACCAAAATGGGGGTTCCCAATGACCTATTTTACATAATGAGGAAACGTCGACTGGACGTCACTTCCTTCAAAGACTCACGCGGTCACGTGACGAGGGTTTAGCACTCTGTTTCTGGAATCTGTAAGGTTTAAAATTATGCTTGAAATGCCAACATTCTTTTCTTTATCGATTGCTGATCGCCAACGGACGCCCCGCGACCACTTGGATATCATTTTTTATCGACGGAGTGCTAGGAATTCGCGCCTGAAAATTCCAGCTCTCGGGCTAAACGTCACGTGACCAATACGCGACTCTGGTCGTTTGGTAAAGATGGCGAAAGGTGGTTAGAAAACAGCGGAGCGAAGAGGGTAACAGTCCCTGAAACCGCCGCGATAAACCGAACACCCGTTGACTGCCAAGTGAGTGTTGTTGCCTGGCACAAATATTTGTAAATGGTTGGTGATTTCCCCAGGATCACGGTGAAGTGTTTATAGTGAGGCTGTGAAATGTTGTTTTCGTGGAATTGTATTTTATTGTCCTCTTCCCATTGCAACTAACGCGGCAACTTTAGCTGTTAGCTAACGGCGTGACAGAGCATAACACCAACACGGCTTAGTACGCTATTAGCTAACTAGCCAGATAACTTAAAGCTAACTACAGTAACGTTAGCTAAATACCGTTTGTACATTAACTTTTACTGTAGATATAAATACCTTACTATGGGTAATAATGTTAGTTAGGTCATGTGTTATTTGGGCTGTATTTTAGTACATTGTTTTCTTAGTGCAGTCAAATTCATAACGGGCAGTAGGGGTTAGCCAGTTGTAGTAACGTTATAATGTAGTAGCTAATGGCATAGCTACATAGTTAAGTTATCCAGCAAGCTAACTAGCTTAAATGCCAAGGTGAATGGGACTTGTTTACGCCGCTGTCCCGTGAATAGTAAGGTTGTTCTTCACACAAATAACAGTTGAATATCTATGTATTCAAATTGATACCTTAGTTAGTAACTTGATTTATCAAATCAGTGGACAGCTCAGCCAAGTTAACGTTAGCTAGCTAATGGTCAGTTGAGTTTCAAGTAGCTAAGGTTAGCTAGCTAATATACTGCAGTGCTATTGACTTTAGAGGGTGTGTGGTTTCCTAGTTATGTATGTGTACAAGCCACATTAACCTTCTAAATGTCTTAGCCTGATCTAACTAGCAAGCATCTATAGAACATGTTAGATTTGACATTAGTTAGCTACTGTTAGCTAGTCTTGCGAACAACGACGTCACTCCAGGAAATTGAGACCACGGAGTAGGGAGCAAGTCAAATGGAAACACGTGCCAGAGTCCGGGTCACATTGTAACCAGACAAGTTCTCAATATCACACACCTGGATGTACACCTTGTATTTAAGTGTGTAACTGCTGAATATTCTTGCAGTCTACCTTGACTGATTTGTTTTAAGAATTGGGACCCACTGTCGAACATTTCTTAACACCCTTGACGCTTCCTGACCGGTGCCACATGCCAGTCAACATTCTGTTGCTATCATCTGCTCTGGGTGGGAAGTTTTTTTTAAATTACTTACAGCAGCAGCAGCAACCAACATCATACTTTATTGGTGCTCAGCTGAGTGAAGATATCTGGTCTGATGGTTGGATGAACTGTTAGATTATCAAGGTAAACAGTCACTCAGTGGTCACATGTCTGCCACATGGTCTGACATTTTTAAAATTGTATTCATTGTGTAGTTTTTTATTATCTTTGAGCTTTTATGCATGTATTTGTTGGTGTGAAATTGTGTGATTTTATCAGGGTGTGTTAGACAGCTTACTGTTAAATAAAAGCGGTCAGACTGTACGACATAACAGACTAAGTAGTGTTGAAAAATACAGTTAACTACAGACACAAACAATTTTGGTTAGATCACTAACAGTGGATTGTGACGTGTTGCCAACAATTGTCTATTTTCCTATTCGGCTCCTGCTGATGTCACTTGCCAATTTGTTTTGCAGATGATGGATCCTGGACAGGATTTGCTCTTGGCAGCCCTGAGCGAGAGCGGAATCTGCCCTAACGACCTGTTCGACTTTGACCCTCAGGATGCTGCTCTTCCCTCTCCCACCCCACAGGTAAGTGAAACACAGGGAGGCATCTTCCCAATAGTCCAAAGTGGCTTCTAGCTCTTCTGCATCATTTGAGTTTAATGAATGGAAAAGCATTTAACTAATATAGTTCTCAGTAGTTTAGTGACCTCCCAGCATCTCAGTAGTGGCATTCTCTCCTCTGATATGCATAAATACATAACTAAAGGACAGCCTGGGCAGGGCTCTACAGTGCGACCATTTTACTTGTGTATACGGCTAAATAGTTGGCTGTGCCACCTGGAATTTTAAGTTAGGAGCACCTAGGGGGGAAAATTGCCCAGATCATTTTTGCAATGTACCGCAGCCCCTCACTGTACCGCAGCCCCTGAGTGCCATGGAGAATACACTGAGTGCCGATTCATGACTGTCACGCTTGTGCCATTACTACAAAGAAAATGGCCTGTAGTCTAAAATATATTCCTTTGTGCGCCTTCATTTTTCAACGCACACACGCTCCTTGTACAAAAAAAAGGAAGGTCAGCCTGTATGCTGCTGCTTCAGATGTTTAGTGTTCTCTGGTGCTGATGTGAGTCTTGTTTCTCTCCTCCAGTCCATCTCCATCAGTGCCCTGGGTGTGGGCTTAGGGATGGAGGCAATGGCTCCACCCACACCTGCAGTCTCAATCAGGGTAGGAACTCTCTTCAACAAAATATGGGTCAAAGTGTGCTTTTACCAAGAAACCTAGTTAGTCAACCGTTTGAAAATGTTTTATCCTGTTTGTTTCCACTTAAAAAGGACACGGAATATTTGTGCTGCGTCTACACATTTCATAAAAAACATATGCCTTGTGTTAAACTACTTTACCCAGTTGTATAATGAATTGGAATATCTAGCGTGTTGTACTGCAGTATAATTTCTGTGTGGTAACATCTCAACCTCTCCTCCCTGTTCCTCCTCACTGGTCCACCAGCACAAGCCTCAGCCCTCAACCACCACATTTGTCTTAAATCAACTGAATCAGTTGCCATCACTGGGAACAATTGTTGTGACCAAGCCCTCAACTGGAGGCACGGCCAGACACACCATCACAGTCACTAAGGTGGTCCATACAGCTCCCTCAGCCCTGCGGGGATCCTCTTCCACACTTACCTACTCCACTGCTCTCCCCTCCCCAGTCTCCACAGTGGTTCCTTCCAACAGAGAGCAGGTCAGTGGAGGAAACACTTTTACCCTGGGAGTGGCATTGGGAACAAAAATGCAGCTGAAAATATGAAATAAACAAGTGTTTATTTACGTTCTGATTTTAGTAGTTGTCACGAGGGCAAAGATTCCTTTCAGTTTCATATGCTGCCATCTGCAAAATAGTAACATAAAAAGAGGGAAAACTTGAGTTAGCGCCTTCCTTGTAATAACATGTATATTTCCTTCTGTGTCAGATCCAGCTAAAGGACCTGTTGAGGACCGGCAGCACCATGAAGAGCAGTAGTCTGGTGGAACTCATGAGGCTCAAGCCACCGCCAGACATCGCCCAGCCGGTCGCCACGGCAACAGCCACAGGCACCAGTGAGTCATGGTACTCATAGAACCCTGTCTGGGTTCCAATGACTCCAAAATAGGTTATTTTCTTTTCCCAGTTGTCTTTTGGTGTCTGAGAGAACATGAACACTTGATGTCACTACCTTTTGTCTCTCACCTATTCTGTACCATTTTCAAATATCAGAGGTGACCCTGTGGAGGGAAAAACTGCTCATATTTACAGGTGCAAATCTTGGGTTAGAGGCCAGAGCCATATACACTGCTCAAAAAAATAAAGGGAACACTTAAACAACACAATGTAACTCCAAGTCAATCACACTTCTGTGAAATCAAACTGTCCACTTAGGAAGCAACACTGATTGACAATACATTTCACATGCTGTTGTGCAAATGGAATAGACAAAAGGTGGAAATTATAGGCAATTAGCAAGACACCCCCAATAAAGGAGTGGTTCTGCAGGTGGTGACCACAGACCACTTCTCAGTTCCGATGCTTCCTGGCTGATGTTTTGGTCACTTTTGAATGCTGGCGGTGCTTTCACTCTAGTGGTAGCATGAGACGGAGTCTACAACCCACACAAGTGGCTCAGGTGTGCAGCTCATCCAGGATGGCACATCAATGCGAGCTGTGGCAAGAAGGTTTGCTGTGTCTGTCAGCGTAGTGTCCAGAGCATGGAGGCGCTACCAGGAGACAGGCCAGTACATCAGGAGACGTGGAGGAGGCCGTAGGAGGGCAACAACCCAGCAGCAGGACCGCTACCTCCGACTTTGTGCAAGGAGGAGCAGGTGGAGCACTGCCAGAGCCCTGCAAAATGACCTCCAGCAGGCCACAAATGTGCATGTGTCTGCTCAAATGGTTAGAACGGTTAGGGTGGTATGAGGGCCTGATGTCCACAGGTGGGGTTGTGCTTACAGCCCAACACCGTGCAGGACGTTTGGCATTTGCCAGAGAACACCAAGATTGGCAAATTCGCCACTGGCGCCCTGTGCTCTTCACAGATGAAAGCAGGTTCACACTGAGCACATGTGACAGACGTGACAGAGTCTGGAGACTCTCATGGGGTGGCATTTCTTTGGGGGGCCGCACAGCCCTCCATGTACTCGCCAGAGGTAGCCTGACTGCCATTAGGTACCGAGATGAGATCCTCAGACCCCTTGTGAGACCATATGCTGGTGCGGTTGGCCCTGGGTTCCTCCTAATGCAAGACAATGCTAGACCTCATGTGGCTGGAGTGTGTCAGCAGATTCTGCGAGAGGAAGGCATTGATGCTATGGACTGGCCCGCCCGTTCCCCAGACCCGAATCCAATTGAGCACATCTGGGACATCATGTCTCGCTCCATCCACCAACGCCACCTTGCACCACAGACTGTCCAGGAGTTGGCGGATGCTTTAGTCCAGGTCTTTGGATGAGATCCCTCAGGAGACCACCGCCACCTCATCAGGAGCATGCCCAGGCATTGTAGGGAGGTCATACAGGCACGTGGAGGCCACACACACTACTGAGCCTCATTTTGACTTGTTTTAAGGACATTACATCAAAGTTGGATCAGCCTGTAGTGTGGTTTTCCACTTTAATTTTGAGTGTGACTCCAAATCCAGACCTCCATGGGTTGATAAATTTGATTTCCATTGATCATTTTTGTGTGGTTTTGTTGTCAGCACATTCAACTATGTAAAGAAAAAAGTATGTAATAAGAATATTTCATTCATTCAGATCTAGGATGTGTTATTTTAGTGTTTCCTTTCTTTTTTTGAGCAGTGTATATGGAGAGTTAGGCCAGGTTTTAGAAGAGTCGCCATGTTAGCTCCCATATAGAACTTTATTCTTGAAATGTTGGCGACGTAACAATACGAGAGATGCTCCGACATTTCCCTGTGAAATGACCGGCTTTAAACAAAGCAAAACGGAGCAGTGAATTTCAGCCGTTTTTACTGATTAGCATTTGGGATAATGTGTGTCCAAGTCTTTACTGTATATTAGTGTCAGCTAACTGCATATCTGCTTTCACTGGACGTTTTCATAGGTTTTAAAACTATTAGATGTTAACAGCACTACTCATAAGCGTTAATTTTATTACTGAGCAATGGCTATGGATGGTAAGGTGGCACTCTCGGAATGTTCAACCGCATTGGCCGAAAGACATTTTCAGGCCATGTTATTTTGAGCCCCAGGGTGCAATCCATTCATGTCTTTCCTATCCGTATCGGTTTTTGTCAAGTTGTTGCTCTTTAAGTTTGGAAAGCGCTGATCAGGAAATAACAGCCATTTCAAACCCCTTCCCTGTACAGATTGTTAACTTCACTCACAGGATCATTAATGTGTACCAAACATGTCCATGCTCAATCAGTGTTCAATGCTTTCATCCTGCAGAACTTATACTGTTCTCGACAAAGATGATCAATAAACCGGGTATGGACAGGATCAAGATCAGATATCGTTTGAGTCTAGTGTTATCGTGTAACATCGTCAAAAAGGGTTGTTATAAACGGGTCCAGTTTTCACACCTTCAAAGCACTTTCAACCACTTGATTTCAGTTGTATGTGGTTGGTTTAGACTTCTATAGTGTATGTGAAACTGAAAGCAGTCTGGTGTCTTTAGAAGTGACCTTGCGCAAGGGCTGTTCAGTTAAAGTGAATCATGCCTACGTGTCTGAAAGTTTTTGTTTCTAATGGACGTGGTTAGTAGACGTGTCTCTACTTCCACTAATGATTTCTGTATTCTTTCTGTACCTCTTCTCACAGCGGAACTGAACAACGGTATAAAGAAGGAGGTGTCAAGTAAAGAGGTCGCTCGGATCTGGGTGAACGACGACATGAAAGGGCGGAGCTTCTCACCTACACTAGTGAGTGGTCTCGTCCAATCGCTGACTCTTAACCAAAAAGGCGAACGTCGTAGTAAAACCCATTCCCCCTGTTCAATGACAGACACTCTAGTAGTCTCAAGGAGTTTCCACACCCAGTTCTGAGCTATAGTTTGAATCAGAGTTCAATTATTTGTTACATTGTATTTTTTTATCATTTGTTCGAGTTGGTTTCACATTGCCAAATGTCTAACGAGCTAAAATGCCTTAACAAAACCATGTGTTCATGCAAGTCATTTGTTTATTGGAGAAGAATGCTCGCTTTAAATCCGTCTATGGTTGTCAATAGGTGTAACTTGCACGCGTCCCCAAACTTCATATTACTTTCGCTTTGGTCTTCCAACATGTGGGAGGAAACGGCGCTGTAACTGCGATACGCAGTAGCCTTCAGTAGCCTACATCCCCGTCTCCCCGAGATGCCCTCAGAAATGCCCTGCTACTCACAGAATGTTTCAGAGATATCAAGTTATGGTACTGCGCGCGTTTCATCAAATGCTCGCAGTCAAACAACCAATAATACTCCTCTGTTTTTTTCCCTGTGTTTGGTCCGGACTGCGTTCTCACCTGCAGAGAACTGTACCATGGTACTAATGGAATCGGACCAAGACCATGCTTTTTGAGCGAACCACTGCTCTGTTTAGTTTGCTCACGGCCGCGGGTAGTGTTCATACCAGTCCAAACTAAGGTGGAAAAAGCACCGGAGTTTGGGAATTAAAAATAAAAAAGCTCCTAACCAATTTGGTGTGGAAGCCCCCTTATCGATAAACGGCAACAACACAATGATTCCCTAATAATTACTATTTTCTTTAGGATTCAACAAAGCCTTCTGAGATTTTAATTCAATATCCTGCTGAGTTTCTGTGAAATGCTTCAGACAGCTTAGTAACGAGTGATCATGTCTTTGTGTAGAAACTCCCAGGAATGGAGGAGGAGGCTGAGGAAGAGGAGGATGAAGAGTTGGGTCATGCTGAGACATACGCTGAGTACATGCCCATGAAATGTAAGCTTTACTGGCAGAGTACTCAGAACTATTTAGTTTCCTTTCACATTTACTGAAGCTGTTAAGCCTTGTTCACACTGGCAGTTTGAAGGGACTCAAACTTTTTGGGGGGCATATCCGTTTTTGAATCTGATATTTTTCCTGTAACCTGAACAGCCAAAAAACGCATTGAATCCGATATTTCAAGCCGCCTTCGTAGGTGGTTTAAAATTGGAGACAAATCTGATTCCTGTCCATGGAACTTGTCTGAATGGTCAAATTTAATTTCCCCTCACGTGATTTTTTTTTTTGTCTGTTATTTGGCATATCTTGTTGTTTGGTAGCTACTCTGAGTGTTTGACAAGTATACGTGGTAGCTAATTAATTAATTGTTTACCAGCAAATTAGTGAATGTGCTAGCAAACTAAACGTCTAGCTAGCTTAGGTGACTGCTGTGGCTAGCCAAAAATAATCTTGTTTATCCTTTGAGGCTGTAAGTGTTCTTACACTATGATGTCAAAGATTCAACGCAAATCAGAGACTTCCATCGTTGTCGCCTTAGCTTGCTATACAACAACTTCTGATGGATTGAGGGAGCACGAGCACCACCAATCAGCCTACGCCTCTGCACACAGACCCGCCATTACCATGGAAACTAGCATGGCCAGGTCAAAAAATTACTACAGTCTGAGCAAGCACACATCCGACACAACACAACTTGCTGTTTGGACAGTCAGTATTCCAAAATGGATTTAAAAAACAAACCTGATTTTGAGGTTTGAATCCTGAAGTGTGAACGAGGCTTAATACTTATCATAGTCAAATAATATTGACCGATGAAAGATGGGTGGAGCCCATGCAGAGGTACACACTAAGTGTTTGCTTTGAGGGTGCAGAGGGCTTAATGGATAACAAAGATTTGATTGGTCAGTTGGCTGATTTGTTGATTGATGGTTCCAGTGCGGATCGGGCTGCGTCACCCAGACCCAGTGGTGGAGACCAGCTCCCTGTCCAGTGTGAAGCCTCCAAACGTTTGGTACAGAATGTCCATACCAGAGGAGACTGTTGACCGCGGCTGGCTGTCTGCCCTGCAGCTGGAGGCCATCACATACGCTGCCCAGGTAAAGAGCCTACA
The DNA here is from genome assembly GCF_029448725.1 of Salvelinus fontinalis. NCBI lineage: Eukaryota > Metazoa > Chordata > Actinopteri > Salmoniformes > Salmonidae > Salvelinus > Salvelinus fontinalis. Next base: position 34,144,029 of record NC_074685.1, read on the forward strand.
CATTTACGCCGCTGCTCACTTGGCCAGATAAAGACCCTACTACAGCTTGGCACTGCTTTATGTACTAGTGTAGATGAGCATTTACATACCGAAATGTTTCTTGTCTCCATAGCAACATGAGACATTCCTCCCTAATGGCGACCGAGCGTCCTATCTGATAGGAGACGGGGCCGGAGTAGGCAAGGGCCGGACCATCGCTGGGATCATCTACGAGAACTACCTCCTCGGCAGAAAGAGGTCACTCTGGTAAAACTATAACTAGGGTTACCTGATACATCCAATCAATGAAACAAGATGAAATTACACACGTATTCACACACACCCATTTCTTAAAAGCTATTCCATCTTCACAGGTTCAGTGTTTCTAATGACCTGAAGTATGATGCGGAGAGGGATCTGAAAGACATAGGAGCCAAGAACATTCAGGTCCATTCACTAAACAAGGTAAGAGGTTGCCCGCTGTGTGCAGATGTGCTTCTCCATGCATTTTTATTACATGGTAATAAATTGAAGCGGATCCTTCACACTGGATATGCTTTTCATATCTGCCTTCCAAAATGACGTGTTCACATGCATGTCAAGGTGTTGTTCGCCTTCACTCAAAACCGATCCTATTTTGTCTGTCCCAGTTTAAGTATGGTAAGATCTCGTCCAAACACAACGGCAGTGTGAAAAAGGGGGTGATCTTCGCTACGTACTCCTCTCTGATCGGAGAGAGCCAGTCTGGAGGGAAGTACAAGACCCGCTTCAAACAGCTGCTCCACTGGTGTGGAGAGGACTTTGACGGAGTCGTATCCTTTCATTGACCAACAGATGACTACTGTAAAAACAAATCATAGAAAAATATAATTGCCCTTAACACAACTTGTCCAAATATATACTGAGTTTGTAATCTGTAACTACCCTTAGAAGTAGGAGTTGTAGTAACTGGTAGGTGGAAGTGTCAATTGTTTAGTGACGATAACACTTTTCCTTAACCCAAGCCCCTTTTAGATTGTGTATGACGAGTGTCACAAAGCCAAAAATGTCTGTCCCATCGGGTCATCCAAACCCACCAAGACTGGACTGGCGGTCCTGGAGCTGCAGAACAAACTGCCCAAGGCACGGGTGGTGTACGCTAGCGCCACTGGTAAGATACTAACCACCTAGAGAGGAGTTTGCTGGCGTGTTCATGCTTCAAATGATGAGCAGGGTCATTATTCTATCTGAACCATCTTTTTGTGTAGCTCCTATATGGTGGGAAATATAGTACAAGATATGATAACCTAAATGAACAGAAGTGTTCTCCATCTGTGTGTGTGTGGCCTTTTATCATTATTTGATTAATTATTTTCAGGTGCGTCTGAGCCCCGTAACATGGCGTACATGAACCGGCTGGGAATCTGGGGAGAGGGGACACCTTTCAGAGAGTTCAGCAACTTTATCCAGGCTGTGGAGCGCAGGTGAGGGAGACGGACACACTAGTACCTCGTCATAGTGGTGCAGAGTATTTGTGGTTTAAAAATGACCACAGAATGGAGGCAGCAAGTGATCTTGAAGTTATGACTCTTGGCAGATGGAATCTGTAGAGGCAGAATGTCTTCAAACCTTAAACTGATACAAAACATGAATATGCAGATAAATCTGTTTTGTAGATAAACTTCTCCTGCTTAAGTCTTGTTATACCTCCCCTCGTCTATGTCTACTGATATGGTGTCTAGCGTATTACAAATTACTTTCCACTTGAAGAAATATCTATTCCAAATAAACCTTTTCCTCCCTTGCATTCACTTTTCCTCAGAGGTGTTGGTGCCATGGAGATAGTTGCCATGGATATGAAGCTGAGGGGGATGTACATTGCCAGGCAGCTGAGCTTCACAGGCGTCACGTTCAAGATTGAGGAGGTTCCCTTGACAACACACTACATCAAGATGTACAACAAGTCTGTACGCCTGGTAAGGAGCCTTGACCTAATCCTAACCTTAACCGTTTTCCCTGGGATCTTTTCAGTTACAGAAACTCTGTTTTAACCCTGTCCCGTCTTTCAGTGGGTGGCTGCGCGGGAGAAGTTCCAGGCGGCTGCTAACCTGATGGAGGCAGAGCAGCGGATGAAGAAGTCCATGTGGGGTCAGTTCTGGTCAGCCCACCAGAGGTTCTTCAAGTACCTCTGCATCGCCTCCAAGGTCCGCAGAGTGGTTCAGCTTGCCAGGGAGGAGGTCAAAAACGGAAAGGTGGGTGGGATGTTTCAGAAGATAAAAAGACGAGATTGTGTCATTGCAGGAATCTATTTTTATTTTTTTTACATCGGATTTCAGAAGTTTAGGAATACTGCCACATGCATATTGGTTTTAGTGTATTGTGGTTGGTTTAAAGGGAGGTGACTGGTGTTCTCCCATATGTTTTTCTGTGAACCCAGACTGTGTGACTAGAGCCTGTGTCTCTCTGTAGTGTGTCGTGATTGGTCTTCAGTCGACAGGAGAGGCCAGAACACTGGAGGCCCTGGAGGAAGGAGGAGGAGAGCTGAACGACTTTGTTTCCACCGCAAAGTAAGTTTTCACCCAGGCAGGGAGTCCGCTGGTCCTTAACGTCTTAAATGAATTCATCTGATTTAAATGCTTTTAGGAGTCTTTTTTCGCGAACGGGGAGGACTGCAGTGTTTCCGTTAAACAAAAATAAATATTAAATAATACTGGAGGTGTGCATTCAAGATGTTAGTGAGCTATCCAAATGTGTGTGTGCCATTATACATTCCCTGAACATGTTAGATGAAATAGCTAACTTCTTTCATGTCTTACTTTGTGCTGGAAAAGGTCAGTCTAGAGCCCTCCAACTTAGCTACCTTTTTGAAGTATAGCTCTTTGATACCCGATTCACTGAATAAGGGAATTATTTTATTAGACTATTTGGTTGTAAGCTAATGTAATAATCTTATCTCATAATACCGCCAGGAGAGCTACAAGGTGTGTAGACTTTTGTTCCAAATCCACTCAAACACACCAAATTCTACAAATCAACTGCTCAACATGACCTTGTTAAGCTGACTCGGTGTGTTTGAGCAGTGCTGGATCAAAAGCCTGCACACAGTGGCCTAGTCCTCCAGATGGAGAGTTACCCCAATTTTACTGTGTATGATGGGGTTATGTTTGACTTAAAGGCATTTTTTCCCAGTGGTATCATTATAGCTGGTATTGATAACTGGTTGCATGATTTCCTAGCAGCAACATTATGTCGCCATCAGTCGATACTTGCACAAATGTCTATTCTGATAACGCTTACCTGTAACTGTTTGCTTAACTGAGGTGCTGAAATTCATACTTTTAAATAAACTTTTATCGAATACAACCACAGACCTTTTCCTCATTTGTGATGCTCACTCAGCACGAATGCGCTTGTGTCAATTGAATCTCAGATTACGTAGTACGTCAAGGCCGCTACGTCTCCAGTTGAGCAACACAAATTAAGGGAAATTCGGTTGTATTCAATAAAATGTCATCATTTTATTCACCCACGGAAGGAGCGCAGTTGTACAGGCCAAAGAGGTACATGAAAGCGTTTTTGGATTTGACATTTTTACAAGTATCGACTGATGGCGCTTCAATGTTGCGAGCAAGTCGCACGACCAGTTATCAATACTCGACTCTGACTAATATTGTACAGCTATAATGCTAGCTAGCTGTATGCTAATACTATCTCTAACAAGGTGTTTGCCCTCTCCCCTCCCAGAGGTGTTCTGCAGTCCTTGATAGAGAAGCACTTCCCTGCTCCAGACAGACAAAAGCTGTTCAGTCTGCTGGGCATCGACCTGTCGGCCAAGAAGACGCCGTCGCCCAGCGAGGCCGCCACAGAGCAAAAGGGCAAGAAGAGGAAAGGTACTGGAGGGCAGGCAGTAGGGTTGTAATGATTCAGCGATACTCATTGGTCCTTGTTTAAAATGTTTAAGATATGAGTGCATTGGTCCGCGGGACTGAAACCTGCGATTCGTAACGATCGATTTAACAAAATTTGTACCATGCCTTCAGAAAGTATTCATACCCCTTGACTAAATCCACATTTTGTTACAGCCTGAATTCAAAATGCCTTCTTTCCCGTCTATTCACAATAGCCCATAATGACTAAGTGAAAACATGTTTTTAGTTTTTTTTTGCAGATCTATTAAATGAAATGCACAAATGTCTAATTTAGGTAAGTATACACACCCCCTTGAGTCAATACCTCACCTGGATTGTGCAGCATTAGCCCATTTTTATTATTTGTAAAAATTCTTCAAGCTCTATCAAATTGGTTGTTGATCTTTGCTCGACAACCATTTTCAGGTCTTGCTGTAGATTTAAGTCAACTGTATCTCGGGTACTCAGTTACTTTGAATGTCTTCTTGGTAAGCAACTGCAGTGTAGATTTGTTTTAGGTTATTGTCCTGCTGAAGGTGAAATCATCGCCCAGTGTCTGGTGGAAAGCAGACTGAACCAGGTTTTCCTCTACGATTTTGCCTGTGCTTAGCTCCATTTCGTTTTTAAAAATTATCCTGGAAAAGCTCCCCAGTCCCTAACGATTACAAGCATAACATGATTCAGCCACCACTGCTTGAAAATCTGGATATCCAATGTCTGTTTATTTTTTTATCTACCAATAGGTGCCCTTCTCTGTGAAGCATTGGAAAACCTCCCTGGTCTTTGTGGTTGAATCTGTTTGAATTCACTGCTCGACTGGGGGACCTTAAAGATAATTGTATGTGTGGGGTACAGAGAAGGTCATTCAAAAATCCTGTTAAACACTATTAATGCAGACACTGAGTCCATGTGACTTGTGAAGCATATTTTTACTCCTGAACTTCTTTAGGCTTGCCATAATAAAGGGGTTGAATACTTACTGACTCAAGGCATTTCAGCTTTACATATTTTTATGAGTAAACATTTCCAAAAATGTGATTCCACTTTGACATTATGGGTTATTCTGTGTAGGCCAGTGACGACAAAATCTAAATGTGAACAATTTAAAAATCTGTTCAACAAAACTAAATGTGGAAATAGTCAAGGGGTGTGAATATTTTCTGAAGGCACTGGAGTTAGGTCGACCGTGATTGATCTACAAGTCATTTTGCATGCTGAACAACACCGGTAGCCTTGTCAAACTGTGCGCATTTGTGCGCTGTCCAACGAGAGGTGGGCCTATTCCAGATCTGGCACATCTACGTGTCACCTTCAGCATTCAAATGTTTGTTTAATGGCTTGTGCATTATAAGGCTTTATTAGTTTTGACAACCAATGTAATTCACTAGGTTATTTTTATGAAATGCGCTATTAAACGCATTTTACCGGAATAAAACTAGCCTAAGCTACCGCCCAAGTCAACTCTCATCTGGCTGTAGGTAGGTTACATGCTGATCAGGGCTTGCATGAGACTTCAATTGTTCAAGTTCATCAGCAATAGTTTTGGAAGTTTTGCTTGAAACAATCAGTGTATATGGTCATTTTTAGATATACAGGGTAAAGTTGATAATTTCATAACGAGGACAGCAATCACTTTTGCTATGCAACGCGGGAGAAGAGAAGCTAATTTGGAGTGTTTTCAGATCAAGTGTTTGGGGTGGTAGATGCCCAGTTTCCCTTATGGGTCAGCTCAGATGCCTCCGGTTGCCTGACTAGAGGTCAACCGATTTAATCGGAAGGGCCGATTTCAAGTTTTCCTAACAATCTGTAATCGACGCCAATTACATTGCACTCCACGAGGAGACTGCGTGGCAGGCTGACCCACCTGTTACGCGAGTGCAGCAAGGAGCCAGGGTAAGTTGCTAGCAAGCATTAAATTGATCTTATAAAAAACAATCAATCTTAACATAATCACTAGTTAACTACACATGGTGGTTTATATTACTAGTTTATCTAGCTTGTTCTGTTGCATATAATCCTGTTAATTTATCATCGAATTACAGCCTACTTCGCCAAACGGGTGATTTAACAAGCGCAGTCGTGAAAAAAGCACTGTCGTTGCACCAATGTACCTAACCATAAACATCAATGCTTTTCTGAAAATCAATAAATAAGTAAATATTTTTTTTACCCTGCATATTTAGTTACTATTGCCTGCTAACATGAATTTCTTTTTAACTAGGGAAATTGTGTCACTTCTCTTGCGTTCTGTGCAAGCAGAGTCAGGGTATATGCAGCAGTTTGGGCCGCCTGGCTCGTTGCGAACTGTGTGAAGACCATTTCTTCCTAACAAAGACCGTAATTAATTTGCCAGAATTTTACATAATTATGACATAACATTGAAGGTTGTGCAATGTAACAGCAATATTTAGACTTAGGGTTGCTGCCCGTTCGATAAAATACGAAACGGTTCCGTATTTCACTGAAAGAATAAACGTTTTGTTTACGAAATTATAATTTCCGGATTTGACCATATTAATGACCTAAGGCTCGTATTTCTGTGTGTATATTATAATTAAGTCTGATTTGACAGAGCAGTCTGACTGAGCGGTGGTAGGCAGCAGCATGCTCGTAAGCATTCATTCAAACAGCACTTTCCTGCGTTTGCCAGCATCTCTTCGCTGTGCTTCAAGCATTGCACTTTATGACTTCAAGCCTATCAACTCCCGAGATTAGGCTGGCAATAATATAGTGTCTATAAGAACATCCAATTGTCAAAGGTATATGAAACACAAATGGTAGAGAGAGAAATAGTCCTATAATTCCTATAATAACTACAACCTAAAACTTCTTAACTGGGAATATTGAAGACTCATGTTAAAAGGAACCACCAGCTCTCAAATGTTCTCATGTTCTGAGCAAGGAGCTTAAACGTTAGCTTTTTTACATGGCACATATTGCACTTTTACTTTCTTCTCCAACACTGTGTTTTTGCATTGAACCTGTGACTCATCCTAGGTGTTTTATGTAATGTTCTGGCTTACTGTTCCACATATGAGAAGTGAATCTTTAAAAAGGCCTTATTGTGGGAGACTAAGTGTTTTGGCTGTTTACCAATCGTAATGTTCCCTCTCTCCCAGCAGGTGCTGAGATAAAGAAACCAGAGAAGCGGAAGAGAAAGTCTGGTGGTCTGTCGGGGAGCAGCTCTGACGACAGCGAATCGGAGGAGTCTGATAAGGATGATGCGGAGAGTGACGACAGCTTCAAGTCGGTCAGCTCGGGAGAAGATGATGATGACTTCAACCCCTTCAAGGATGATTCCAGCGAGGATGAGGAGGATGGTGAGCGAGGGAGATTGATGATATTTAAGACGTTTGATTACTACCGAACATTGTCTTATACTTTCTGCCTCTTTTAGACCCCTGGCTGTCTGGAAAGAGGAAAGAGGCGAAGAAAGGCAAGGAGAAGATGAATAAAAAAAAGACAAAGAAGAAGAAGAGCATTGACCCAGACTCTATCCACAGTGCCTTGTTAGCCTCTGGTCTGGGCTCCATCAGGCCTGCTTTCACCACCCCCATAGTCAAGACCTCCAGCACACCTGCCATAGGTGAGTTAGTAGCAACAGCGCACCTGCCATAGGTGAGTGTCGTGTCGAACTCCTGTGCAAATCCCCTTTTGCAATCTATGTATTTTCTAAAGCATGAGTTAGGGTTGTATAACCAGTCAGGGTGAGCAGAGGAAGATATTCAACACTTTTAAAAAAATAAGTAATTTTTACCTTTTCTCCCTCTAATCCCTCCATTAGCAAAGGTAGAGGCAGATGACAGCTGTATGACCAGTCAGGATGCTGTGGAAGATGCTCAGCAGATGAAGAGAGATCTGTTGGACCAGCTGGAGAAGCTGGCTCAGGATCTACCCCCCAACACTCTGGATGAACTCATAGACGAGCTGGGAGGACCGGACAATGTGGCTGAGGTAATGGAAAAATGTAGATTTCCGCCTAAATAGACATACCCAAAAGTAACTGCTATTCCTGTGTAATTACATGATTCTGACATGCAAAAACATGGTGTATTTGGAAGGAAGACATCTGGGAGATTGAGTAAATGATCAGAAGATAGGAGTTACATATTTCAAATACTCAAGATGAAGCACACACAAAAACTTTATATTTCATCTTTGTGTGTGAATTATTGATGACTAGCGCTGGATACACATCAGATGGCTTCCACAACATGTGAACAATCGCAGGGGGAAAAAATGGGATTGATAAACCTAACTAGAAATGGGCAGATGTTTTAGTAAGTCATGTGTGGTCACGAGACATTTCCAAGTGTCCCTAAACCTCTCCAAAGTGGCATATGTCTGTAAATTAGATATTTCCAGTGCTATTGCACGTTTGCAATCCCTAAATGCTATTTGTTTAGTATAAAAACACAATCTCTACCATATCAACCTCATTCAAACGTGGTGGTGTTATGGGGTATCCAGGTTACATTCTAATATGAAAAATATATCATTCCAAAGTAGTTGTCTAACATTGAAGTTACTTGTTACATGGGCCTATGTAAACTAAATACAAAGCACAAAAAGCAGATGACTTCTAAAAAATAAATTGGCTATAAAAAGTCTTAGTGGATCCAGTATGCTAAAGAGATTAAATCTGTTTACAATGTAGTGTCCTGGGGTGCGTCTCGTCTCTGATGCAGGTAGCAATAGTTTGCATTGCGCGTAAAAGGTTCTAGGCCTTTGTCCCACCCAGGTCAACGGAATATCCCTGGAAAGTTTATCATTGGCTACAAGACTGTCAAGGTGCCATAGTAGCCAGTCCCCTGTGTAATAGATGCCTACAGCGCGTAAGCAGGCGACGTCATATTTTTGATGCGCCAAGATGGTCACTCGATGTTGCCATTCAAGTCCTACATCATCAGATGACATTGGCAATAGGCTAGTAAGGATTAATTTGATACGCCCCATGTAGCATTAGCTCCAACAAAGTCCAAATAGAAGCTTACCTTGTAAGATGTTTGTGGTAAACATTGTGTAAAATAGAAATGTTGACGCTTGGGGCTGGTGAAGAATAACAGTAGGTCACAGGTAGGCAAATACATCCTCAAGATCTGAGTCACAGCTTTTGGTGTGTGTCAACGTGTTCCATGTTTATTTTGTTTATGCTTCACAACGCTAAATAGAATGTAGGTAGCAACATTTGGACCTTTTTCACTATCTTTACATTTCTTTTTATCCTTTTTGTTTTGTTCCCACATTGTCTCTGCCGTATTCCAGATGACAGGCCGTAAAGGTCGGGTGGTCAGTAACGACGACGGCAGCATCTCTTACGAGTCACGCTCTGAATTGGATGTTCCTGTGGAGATCCTCAACCTCACAGAGAAACAGAGGTTCATGGACGGAGAGAAAGTAAGGGAGGACTGGGAGAGAAATGGGAGAAACAAATGTTTAATTGTCACACACTGTGTAGGTGCAGTGAAATGTGTTGTTTTACAGAGTCAGACATAGTAGTATGGTGCCCCTGTAGCAAATTAGAGTTAAGTGCCTTGCTCAAGGGCACATTGGCAGATTTTTTTTTTATACCTTGTTTGCTCTGGGTTTTTTTAACCATTGACCTTTCAATTACTGGTGAATGATCTCTGTGCCCTTGGGCAAGGCACTTAACCCTAATTTGCTCCAGGGACTCCGTACTACTATGAGAGGTAAAGCCCCGAGCCAACTTCTCTATATGCTAGGCTGCCTGAGAGAAGGACATGGGAGGAGGGAAAAGTAATACACCATGATTCTGTCTTAGGCGAGGGGTACAAGCACAATGACTTGAGAAATGTAGGTTGTGGCGCAGTGTCCTTGTTTGAGTCACAAATATATAGCATCATTTGAATATATTGTTCACAAACCATAGCACAGAACCATTCCTAACCTTGTTCTCCTCCCTCTCCAGAACATAGCCATCATCTCGGAGGCGGCTAGCTCCGGTATCTCCCTGCAGGCTGACCGGCGGGTGAAGAACCAGAGGAGGAGGGTCCACATGACCCTGGAGCTGCCCTGGAGTGCAGACAGAGCCATACAGCAGTTTGGTGAGATATTTCTCTGGCTGTGGTTTCATTACTCCCATACATACTGAAGCATACTGAAGCACTGAGACTTTTCTGAAAAATGCTATAGAAATAAAAATCTGTCTTCACTCTAGTCTTGTGGGATTTACTTGTCTCTCAATAATGTGGCTTATTTTACTTAATTTACTTGGCATGTCTCTGGGGGTTTCCACTCTGTTACTATGGGAATAGTAGGTATGTACGTATTTAGAATAATGCAATGTGTGTTCTGCTCAATGCTACCATTGTCTGACATCTCGTTCCCTCTCTCTCAGGGAGGACCCACAGGTCTAACCAGGTGACGGCTCCAGAGTACGTGTTCCTCATCTCTGAGCTGGCTGGGGAACAGAGGTTTGCCTCCATTGTGGCCAAGAGACTGGAGAGCCTGGTAAGAACCTGTCCTGTCAGTGGTTCAATTGAGCTGACTAGTTGAAAATATGGATATTATCCTCCATGTTTGGCTGCTGACGCTACATGTGATCGGTGTATTCCACAGGGTGCCCTCACGCATGGAGACAGAAGAGCAACAGAGACGAGAGATCTCAGCAGGTTCAACTTCGACAACAAAGTAAGTAGATATACCACATAGGAACACGCTGTGTGTGTGTAGGGTTCAGTTTCTAACTTTCTGCTCCACTCCACAGTATGGCAGAAATGCACTGGAGATCGTGATGAAGTCTATTGTCAACCTGGACTCTCCGTTAGTGAATCCTCCTTCGGACTTCGAAGGGGATTTCTACAAAGGTGTGTCTGTATTTCAAGATCTGTCCAGTCATAGGATTTATGTCCGGGCAATTCCTTGGTAACAGAATGATACTAAGACTCAGATGTTAACTTTAAAATGTATACCAAACAAAACCCAATAATTGGCAAGTTAAACAAGGCAACAGTAAAAATGCTGTCCCCCACTAATGATGCAGCCTTGGGGCAATCACAAAAAAATTGTAATTGAAGGATCTCTATGGCAAGACGTGTCATTCACCCAAGTTTTAGTCAAATTCAGGCCAATGTTGTCTGAGATTGCGTGGGTTAGCTAGACTCATATCCCTGAGCATGTGTGCCAAATGTCATCATTCTGAGTCAAACAGATCACGAGACATCAACCTTTTCCCGTTATAGCGCCACTCTGGTCGATATGAATGTTCTTGCATATGTAGTCTTGACAGTATGTGCAACATGTTTCCAAGTTTTGTTACAATACGAATATTCTTGACTGTTTTATATGCATTTATTTGCCAGAACACGCCCACGTGAATGTTTATTGGACAATAGCTACCTAGTCTGGAAAATATTGCATTGAGACCTTTGTCTATAGATGCCACATATCACGGTACCAAAACGTTATGATAACATCATTTTAGAATACCGTAGTACCGTTTCATATGATACTACCACATTTTTCAGCCCTACTGATCTAAAGAACCGGTTTGCGCCGGTTATATAAGGTTTATGTAGTCCAGTTTTTTTGTTTATACATTTTAAGCAACAACATCCAGTCTCTTGTATGCATGCGCAAGTCCAATAATGTATTTCAAGTTCATGCACATCTCCCGTGTAATGAGCCAGTCATATCCCCTACCAGCCACATCCCCTACCAGCCATCGCTCACCTGTTTCTCTTCGTCCGCACAAAACTATGAAAATACATGAAATCATGTAGTAACCAAAGAAGTGTTCAACGAACTTTATATTTTATACTTCAGGTTCTTCAAAGTAGCCACCCTTTGCCTTGATGACAGCTTTGCACACTCTTGGCATTCTCTCAATCAGCTTCATGAGGTAGTCATCTGTAATGCATTTCAATTAACAGGTGTGTCTTGTTAAGAGGTAATCTGTGGAATTTCTTTCCTTAATGCATTTGAGCCAATCAGTTGTTGTGACAAGGTAGGGGTGGTAAACAGAAGATAGCCCTATTTGGTAAAAGACCAAGTCCATATTATGGCAAGAACAGCTCAAATAAGCAAAGAGAAATGACAGTCCATCATTTACTTTAAGACATGTAGGTCAGTCAATCCGGAAATGTCAACAACTTTTCAAGTTTTTCAAGTGACGTCACAAAAAGCATCAAGCTCTATGATGAAACTGGCTCTCATGAGGACCGCCACAAGAAAGGAAGACTCAGAGTTACCTCTGCTGCAGAGGATGAGTTCATTGGAGTAAACTGCACCTCAGATTGCAACCCAAATAAATGCTTCAGAGTTCAAGTAACAAGACACATCTCAACATCAACTGTTCAGAGGAGAGTGTGAATCAGGCCTTTATGGTCGAATTGCTGCAATGAAACCACTACTAAAGGATGCTAAGAAACACGAACACTGGACATTAGACCAGTGTAAATCTGGCCTTTGGTCTGAGTCCAAATTTGAGATTTTTGGTTCTAACCGCCATGTCTTTGTGAGAACCAGAGAAGGTGAACGGATGATCTCCGCATGTGTGTTTCCCACCGTGAAGCATGGAGGAGGGGGTGTGATGCTGTGGAGGTGCTATGCTGGTGACACAGTCTGATTAATTTAGAATTCAAGGCACACTTAACCAGCATGGGCTACCACAGCATTCTGCAGCGATATGCCATCCCTTCTGGTTTGCGCTTCCGTATTCCATGTGTTATTTCAAAGTTTTGATGTCTTCTCTATTATTCTACAATGTAGAAAATAGTAAAATATAGAAAAACCCTTGAATGAGTAGGTGTGTCCGAACTTTTGACTGGTACTGTAATTTGGCCGTGATGGCGGGTGGGGGATACGTGCATTTGATTGATTGGTGCAGCGCGCAGAGTGATCAAAGTTGATACATTTGTATAATTTCATCACCTGGTATAACCAATCGCATAGGCCAGTCTGAGTATGCTTTGCAAGTTTGCTGTCACGCAGCCTGAGTGACCGAGAGGAAAAATAGAGCACAGGTTCGCGACAGACATGCTTACAGCTTTATTGTAAAGCTGTGTCGTTTTAGAGAATTTGGCAGTGCGTCCAACCGGCCTCAACTGTAGATCACGTGTAACCACGCCAGCCCAGGAGCTCCACTTCTGGCTTCTTCACCTGCTGGATTTTCTGAGACCAGCCACCCGGATAGATGATGAAACTGTCAGTTTGCACAACCAAAATAATTTATGCAAAAACTGTCAAACCAAATCATGGAAGCTCATCTGCGTGCTCGTCGTCTGACTGCAGTTCGGCGTTGTAACCGACATCAGAGGGAAAATGCTCACCTTCTCCAGTTTGTGCTCTTTAAGGATGAGTCCCAGTTTCAACTATACCGGGCAGACGGCATGTACTGCGTCGTCTGGGTGAGTGATTTGCTGACGTCAACGTTGTGAACAGAGAGCCCCACTGCCACCATGGGGCAAGGCATAAGTTACAGACAATGAACACAATTGCATTTTATTGATGACAATTTGAATGCACGGAGATACCATGACGAGATCCTGAGGCCCATTGTCGTTCTGTTGCAATCACCATATTGCCACATAATGCACAGCCCCATGTCGCAAATGATCTGTACACAATTCCTGGAAGCTGGAAATGTCCCAGTTCTTCCATGGCCTGCATGCTCACCAAATATGTCACCTGTTGAGCATGTTTTGGATGCTCTGGATCAATGTCTATGACTGCGTGTTCCAGTTTCCACCAATATCCAGCAACTTCGCACAGCTATTGAAGAGTGGGACAACATTCCATAGGCCACAATCAACACCCTAATCAACTATGTGAAGGAAATGTTGTGCTGCATGAGGCAAATGGTGGTCACACCAGATACTGACTGATTTTTCTGATCCACGCCACTACTTTTATGCATCTGTGAGCAACAGATGCATATCTGTATTCCCAGTCATGTGAAATCCATAGATTAGGGCCTAATGAATTTATTTCAATTGACTGATTCTCCGAATATGCGCTGTAACTCACTAAAATCTTTGAAATTGTTGCATGTTGCGTTTTTATTTTTGTTCTGTGTATTTCTGGTACGCCTTAAATTCTGTTTTGGTGACTTTTGACATTTGGGCGAGAGCAGTGTGTTTGTGGGAAAGAGGGAGACTGAGTGTGTCTGTTAACTGAAGAGTAAAGAAGGGTTCATGCAGTGTTTTCCCCTTATTGCCACAATGACATGCAGATCGTTATGTATAATCTTCCAGACAAATCACAGGTGGGCCTTTGCAAATATGAGCAAATCAGCAATTCTTTGCAGTATTCTATTATACAGTGTGAAGTTAATTCAATATATGTTGTATTGTGTGAATATCAGTGACAAGATTTTTGTGTGGCAAATGCACATAACGTTGACAAAATGGGAACACGTGTCCGGGGTATCGCGATACTACTCGGTATCGTGATACTTGGCCTGGTATCATATCAATAGTAAAATGTTGGTATCGTGACAACACTACTTAAAGTGCATTTCTTTTTGTACGTTTTTCCAGTGGAAATTGTTAAAGGTAGTCCTTGATGCTGAGTCTCGGCATCATTCTGTTATTGTGGAATTGCCCATCCCTATTTTGAGCCAGGGGAAATTGCATTCTCCGGCTTGATACTGGGGATTCTTTCATAGTGTCTATTATCCACACTTGAATGACTCAGCCCAAAAACTATCTGGTGTGTGGCTGTGGTCTTACTTTCATCTGACGTGATCTGGTCTTCATCCTGTTCTCTGGCAGAGATCCGTCATGGGTTGATCGGAGTGGGTCTGATCAATGTGGAGGACCGATCAGGGATTCTGTCTCTGGACAAAGGTGAGACGCTCGAACTTTAAGCCTTGTCAGATTACAATAGGAAGTCTAAGATTGTACGGTTCTTGCTGTACAAAACACTTTCCCTCTCCTTCCCAGACTACAATAACATAGGGAAGTTCCTGAACCGTATCCTAGGGATGGCAGTGCAGGAGCAGAACGCTCTGTTCCAGTACTTCTCTGACACTCTGGCAGCTGTCATACAGAACGCCAAGAAGAACGGACGCTACGACATGGGCATACTGGGTAAGACTGGAGAGGAACTTTTTTCTCTAATTCTGTTAAATCAGATGAATGAGGGAGGACTATACTGGGAATGAGGGAGGACTATACTGGGAATGAGGGAGGACTATACTGGGAATGAGGGAGGACTATACTGGGAATGAGGGAGGACTATACTGGGAATGAGGGAGGACTATACTGGGAATGAGGGAGGACTATACTGGGAATGAGGGAGGACTATACTGGGAATGAGGGAGGACTATACTGGGAATGAGGGAGGACTATACTGGGAATGAGGGAGGACTATACTGGGAATGAGGGAGGACTATACTGGGAATGAGGGAGGACTATACTGGGAATGAGGGAGGACTATACTGGGAATGAGGGAGGACTATACTGGGAATGAGGGAGGACTATACTGGGAATGAGGGAGGACTATACTGGGAATGACACCTGCAGTATTATACAACTGATTAGAACGGTGTTTATCTTGTCTTGTAGACCTGGGTTCTGGGGATGAGAAGGTGAAGAAGATTGAAGCCAAGAAGTTCCTGACCCCAGGTTACTCCACCTCAGGACATGTGGAGCTCTACACGGTACGACTGACCGTTGTTTTTCCCACTAGGCGACAAAAGAAACTGGTTTAACCTGGAATTCTTATCTTACATCTCCAATGGACTGGTAGCCATTTTCCATGTTGTAAATACTGTCTCTGTTTGTCAGGTAAGTGTGGAGAGAGGCATGTCCTGGGAGGATGCCACCCACGCCTGGGCCGAGCAGAGTGGACCAGATGATGGCTTCTATGTACAGGTACCAAAAGACCAACAATACTTTTTCATGTCTTAACTGAGTTTGGCGAACTCTTACGTCGGGGATCATCAACTAGATTCAGGAAGATTTCTTTTTTTCTTGGCCGTAATTCGAAATGTGTAGGGCTTCCTGAGTGCCTCAGCAGTCTAAGGCACTGCATCGCAGTGTTGCGGCGTCACTACAGCCTAGGATCCGATCCCACACACCCGGCTGTGACCGCAAGTCCCATAGGGCGGCGCACCAATTGGCCCAGCGTCGTCCGGGTTAGGCGAGGGTTTGGCCGGGGGGGGGCTTTACTTGGCTCATTGTGCTCTAGCGACTCCTTGTGGCGTGCCGAGCGCCTGCAGGCTGACATCGGTTGTCAGGTGAACGGTGTTTCCTCCGAACATTGGTGCTTCTGGGTTAAGCGAGCGGGTGTTAAGAAGCGCAGCTTGGCAGGTCATGTTTCGGAGGACGCATGACTCGACCTTCGCCTTTCCCGAGCATGTTGGGAAGTTGCAGCGATGAGACAAGATCGTAATCACGAAATTGGAGAGAAAAAAGGGGTTAAGAATTACAAAAAATAAATACAAATTGTAGACTGTGAATTGGACACAAGAAGCCCAAACGTATATAATATTTGACTAAAGCATAATCATTTCAAACCTTGCTTACATTTTATGGCACAAAAAAGATATACAATTGTATCTAAGAACATTGTAAAACAAAAAAACTCTAGTTGTAACACTGCTGTATTTTGCTGATTCCTAGATAAGGAACAACAAGAAGACGGCCATCTTGGTGCAGGAGGTGAACAGTAAGAAGAGGCTGTTCCTGGTCTATAGACCTAACACGGGAAAACAGCTTAAACTGGAAGCCTACGCTGACATCAAGAAGAAGTGTAAAAAGGTTCTCTCAGATGATGCCAAACAGCACTGGATTGACCAGTACAAGTCTTCAGCTGAGATCTGCGCTCATGCATACTGGTAGGTGCTGTTTCTCCAATGACTGAAGTTGTAGTGGTGGTTTTGGCGGAGTCATCAAGTTCACTATCCGGTCTTGAGCTTTACTAGTATAGTTGTATGAACTAGTCAGGAAAGAGGTGAATCGTGTGTTTATAAACCCTGTCTCCTCCCTCCAGGCGTGGTAACTGTAAGAAGGCGTCAGTGGGTCTGCAGTGTGAGGTGGGTCTGCGCTGCAGGACGTACTACGTGCTGTGTGGCTCTGTGCTCAGCGTGTGGACCAAGGTGGAGGGGGTCCTGGCCTCCGTCAGCGGAACAAATGTCAAGATGCAAATCGTCCGCCTCAGGACAGAGGACGGGCAGAGGATCGTGGGTAAGTTGATGCTGGAAGTCTTTGAAGAGTTTTGGGCAGAATATTTTCTTTTGTGCTTTTGAAATTGTTCCCTTTAATGTATTTTACCGGAGGAGTATTTTACCAAAGCAGAAGCTGCTCCCTCTCCTCCCCAACAAGTGAAATTTTAAATGAACAGTTGTTAAAATGAGGTTGGACTACGTGGACGCTAGCAAATGTGGTTATTTCCTATCTCTTTCCGTCTCTTGTGTCCAGGCCTGATCATTCCAGCGAACTGCGTCTCTCCTCTGACCAACATCCTGTCGTCATCTGACCAGTCTCAGCAACTGGCTGTTCAGCAGCAGCAGAAGTGGCAGCAGCTGCACCCTCAGAGCCTCAGCCACGTACACAACACATAGCAAGGGTTCATCACCCAGTCCGACCTGATGGGCTCCGACCCCATCTCTGCCTCTAAGCCCTGGGTTCTTAACCCGACCTGATGGGATACAACTATATTTCTATCTGGATCTCCACCTCCGCACTGTGGCACGACAGCAGCAGCACCCCCCCCCCATTCTCCCTAGCTCCTTCTCCGTTCCTCCTGAGGTGCTGCGAGCGCTGAGTTGTGGTTCTCCCTGTAGCTTAACCGTGGTGGCAGTGTTAAGATTTCAGGGTTTATGTCCAAAGAAGAGACTGTCTCGCTCGGAGTTGGCTTGACTACTATTATTCCTCTGAGATTCAGAGCTGAAGATTTAGAAGAGGCTGTGGTGATAAAGGGGGGAGAGGACGCATGTCAGTGGAGAAGAGAGGCATAATTATAACGCCTGACTGTTTTTCTGTTTTCTTTCCTCCCCCTCTAAGCTCTGTAAACGTGCCCTGTGCTTTCTGTTGGTGACTTGTTCCTACCACTGCTTTCTGTACTGAAAGCTGGGGTGGGCGTCACCTAGGTTTTTGTTTTCTACTGGTGACAGGTCAGTGCTCAGGGGTTCGTTAAGCTTTACAGTGACCCTTTTTTTTTTTTTTTTTTTAAGCAAACTGACATTTTCTAATCTGTCTACCTGAGATGCATGACTACACACACACACACGCACACCAACTGCTTTCTTCCCTCATTTTAGTAATTACTCATGACTCAAGTCTCAGGCATGACAACTACTCTCACTGTCGCTGAATCGAAAATGCCACCCTATTCCCTAGATGGCACACTACCTGTACGTTGTGCACCATATAGCTAATGGGGTGTAATTTCATTGACTAACAAAAGTGTATCAAACATGGGTGTGTCCCATAAACCTGCAGTTGTTTTTACAGCTTGACTATTAAGTACTGTGACCGTGCATGGTTTAAAATACCTGTTTATTTTCCTAAATGAATTCCTCTGCATTCAAAAGATTTTCAGGAACGGGTTGTTTTAATGTGGCATCAGATTCAACATCTTGTACTATCAAACTCTACGGCAAACTACAGCAGATAACAATCCTGGAGTCGTATTATACAACTGTACTTGGAAGGTCATAGATCTTGTTTGTCGATACAAGCTGTTTAATACTGCTACAGTAAAAGTTAGTATTCAAGAAAGAGTTTGTTGCTGAATTCCAAACCGACCGCTTCTACCTTCTGTATGTGCTGGTGTAGATTGGACAGGTGTATCCAATGTGGTAACGATAGCACCTTGGAGGATGAGGTGGATCTCATTAGCATATTCACTCAGATCCTTTAGATATCCATGAAGTACCTAGGGGTCAGCGGCATTGGGTTTTGGGGGTTGGGCACTTGTTCCCTCACTGATTCTGAACTGGAATCTAACCTCCGTTCTCACCCAGTCAGCAACATTACTGCTTGCCCTCTGTTAATTTTACATCTGATTTCAGTTTTCCATCACTTGAGACATGATGCACAGTGGGGGCTGAAGACTTTCTAAAAGCTTTTCTTGGTTTAGAGTGCTGTAAGAAGTTATGACGGTCAGCCTGTTGAGTTTAGGATACTCCTTTTGGTATACCAATGTGTATATTGTCATATCTGGAAAGAAGATGTTTTTTGCTTAAATAGTCGTTTGTTAAACACTTGACAGTGTTTCATCCTTGCACGAGTTGCACTTCGGACTGATTTGTACAAATAATCTGTATTAAATGATTTAACTGAGTGCAAGATTTCTACCTCTTGCATATGACCAATAAATCCAAGGAGAAAGTTTGAATCCAGTTTCACTTTTTTATTTTTTATTCCTGATATATATTTGTATATACTTTTTATTATGCACTGTATGTACTCTGTAGTCATAACAAGATTTATAAGTATTAATGAAAGAAGCATATTATAAATGCCTAAGACATGTTTGTTAAAGCATCATCACTCTGTGCCAATGATGTCCCCACTACTTTTTTGTGTTTAGAGCTCAGGCCATCAATTGGGGGTCTGTACTTTTCCGCAACTTCCTATGGATAATGACACTGAAAATTATGATTGGGGCATAGAACGTGGCCGCTGCCGGCCCACCAATGGTCAAGAGACTGACCGCGTCATCTCGAATTGGAGAGGCGTTGCATCTTATCAGCACGGGCCAAATAACCGCTTGGATGGGAGAAAGTACAGAAGGGCTTCCAGTGCACATGCCTTGTAGTGGAGATTTCTGCTGTTAATAATTAGAGCAGAGTGATATTCTGGGAGGGGAAAGTGTGAACATTGGATGTATTCCCCAGACAAAGACGGGTTATCTTAAATGTAGTTTGTTTTCGGTTTCATATCCTCTTCCGTTCTGCTGTGGTGGTCTACTACCAATAAGTTCATTTATTTAACCAGGAAGGGCTCATTGAGATTTAAAATCTATTTTTCAAGAGCGTCCTGGCCAAGATAGGCAGCACCAAGTCATTACAAAAATTAGACAGACAACATGAAAAACTGCAAGTAATCTAGTAAAAACCATTGAATTCACAAGTATAACAAAATCAAAAACGGCAAATTAAAAACCATTGAGAGGTCAGGGAATCAGCCTCAAAATCCTTCATCTGTGATTTAAAAACACCAATCGGGACAAGTTCTTCCAGTTTAAAAGTATTTTGTAAGGTGTTCTAAGACGATGTCGCAGAGTACATAAAAGCCCTTTTACCAAATTCAGTTCGGACATTTGGGACAGTTAGCAGGATAAAGTCCAGCGAACGAAGACAGTACCCACCACATTTCTGAACAATAAAAAGGTAGTAAACCCAAAATGGCTTTGTAAATAAAAGTATACCAGTGACTGAGCCTACGAGTGACTAGAGAAGACCAGCCAACCCTGGTATACAAAGTGCAGTGGTGCGTAAGGGTTTTGCAGTTTAAAATAAATCTCAAAGTGCCATGATAAAGAGTGTCAATTGATCTCAAACACTGAGCGGAAGCATTCATATAAAAATATCCCCATAGTCTGTAAAGGCATAAATAAGTGTTGCCGAGCAAAAGCAATACTGTTGCGTGAGTCACCATCTGAGGATCAGTTTAACTGGTTGGGTCTTTATAGGCGAGACTTTACACACACTAGTATCACATGTTGTAGGAGCTTTTATAGGCAAATTATATTGTTTAAAACTTTTGACTATTTCTTTTTCCGGAGTAATGGAATTGAGAAAAATTAAATGTTCAAGTTCATGAAATAGTTGCATATCCATTACGCTTGAAATTCGACTAAAATGTAAGTTCCACGTGGTCCAGAGATATGGCAACAAAGTTGCTCATGTGTTCTGTGTAGCTGGAGGATTCACTGCATTTCAATAAAAAGAGGAAAGGGGGGGGGGACCAACGTGAATTATTAATGTAATTTTAAATATAAAATGTAGGAATATTTTAAAATGTACTTAAATCTGTTTGAAGCATTTTAGGTCAGATTATCCCAAATTGACTATTGTGGTGATAGAATATGTGCATTGTGGGTGTCAATATAAAGTGACGGCCATATTTGCCGGGTGCCGTTGCTGTAAACAAAAAGTGAGAGACAGACGCTTCACCGAATTTCGGGTCAAATTTATTTCTTTAATTTACTATGTCTCTGGGAATGTCTTACAAACCCAATGTCCACCAGCACATTCCAGGAACTTCCGGGAACCAGGGTAAGACAAAAATATCGGTTAAAATCCAACCATCCAACCGCTAAATCGAGTGTTAAAACCGGGGTTTCGGAGAATACCTGCAGAAAGACTGTAGTTTTTGTCCAGTTATATATATAGGGTCAGATCCTGAGAGCTAGGCTAATTCATATCCGCCATTATTACTAATGTAAAAAAAAGCCCCATCCTCATATGCATCGTCTAAACAAGGACAGAGGTGTGAAATTCCTTATGTTTCGAAAAATAATCCCCGTTCTGTGTCCTATTCTGTCCTGGAGGGTATCGTTACATTGTGACAAAAATGTATCACTTTGGCTTCTTAAGTCAGCCCTTTTCCGCTTCCTCCATGATATTCTCTCGCGGAGCTGTTGATTGATCTGCTAGGGTATTATTTTATGACCCTTCGAGGACATCTAGTGTTTGACAACGCTTATTGCATTGGGAAGAACATGCCCACTACAACTGTGGGCATTGTTGGCGATGTGAACATGCAATATGTAGAATTTGTATTAACTTATTTTCCTCCTGTTTTATACTATCTGCTTAACTGTAATATATTTGACCCTAGATGTGTTTGTATTTGTCTCCTAACAGTTGGAAACATCCAGTCTCCGTCTGCAGCCAACTTGGCCACTTTGCAGTCCTACAGGCCGCTGGTGAATGACGTTTACGCACCGCCCTCCTTGGGCTTCTCACAGGTACAGGAATTCACAGACCGAAAGAACGACAGACACCCACATTGCGTCTGCTACTTCTACAATGCAGGAAATAAAATTGCCATGTTATTAGAAATGAATTGTTACAAATTAATTGTATCTCCTTTGGTAATCTGTCTCTCTCCTGTCCCTGTGTGCAGGGATCCAGCGGCAGCCAGTTGCCCCAGAGTAAGTATTCAGAGCTACTGGCCATCATCGAGGAGCTGGGGAAGGAGATCCGGCCCACCTACGCCGGCAGCAAGAGCGCCATGGAGAGACTAAAACGAGGTAATGTGGAAACCTCTGTACTAATACAATACTTATATTGTGTGTTGAAACAAACTGCATATTCTAGACTATACAATAGTCCCCTTCTTAACTTGGTTAGAGAGTTATCAGTCAGTGATTGACTGTTCATTTTGGTGTCCTCTTCCCCAAAGGTATCATCCATGCCAGGGGACTGGTGCGGGAGTGCTTGGCAGAGACTGAGAGAAATGCCAGGTCCTAGCTACAGAAATATTACCCTCTCCTGCAGAAGAACCAACACCCAACACTCTCACTCACCATGTAAAAGACTGCTGCATGGCACATCCTCTAAAAATAGGAATACAAATTCAAATCAAGGGATGGTTAAAAAGGTCAAGAAAATGTTTCTGAAAGGTTAAGATTTGAGAAAGGGAGGGAGAGGGGACACCAGAATAGAATTCAGAATTAGAAGGATTTGTTTTTTCTTCATGCCCCATTTTGGGGTCACAGTTTCCTGTCTTCATATTTATAACAAATAGTGATTTTTGCATGCAAATGTACAGGTCAACCATGACCTTTTGTTTAATTGTCGACATTGCATGGTTTGTACAGGATTAGATTTAGGAGATTAACTCTTTTTGATAGACTTTGGTCTGAATTCCAGACCCTTTTAACACACGGGTGAACAAGTGAAGGACAGAAAAGTGCCAAATACGTTGGTTCATTCATGTTGAGGTTCTTTTTTGATATTAATGATATATGCTCTTATGTAGGAGTTAAGAACATACCGTAAACTCACTCCACAGCTAGTTGGAATTGTCGCCGATGGAGCCATCCAAGGTGTACATTTTTGTATGGCTCAATAATCGGTTTGCACGTTTACAAGGAGGGCAGTCACGTGCGTTGAGAAGCAGAGGATGACTGGTTCTAGCCCAGTATGGGGCAGTCGAACAGTGGAGGAAGCTAAGCTGTTAGCAGCACACTGACCTCTGTTACACTTGCATCTTTGTATGTATTTATTACTCAGTGTAATAAAATGTATTTTCAATACAACTGTCACATTGTTTTGAAATTAATGTGAAAATGTGTTAAAATAATCCAAGTGGTCTCATAATCCATATTTTTCTCCTGAGAGGTAAGGTTCTATGTCTCCAGTTGAATAGATTAGAAGGTCAATATTGAGATAGTAGACAGTCCGTGTAAGGTTAAAGCTAGTCTTGGTTGAAAAGAGAGAATATGATGGAGATATCTGGGCAATAGTAGTACAGCAGACCCACTGATTTAGTCTTATCTACAGTGATTCATTCCTTGAACATTGCGTAACCCGTACAGCAAGACTAAAACAAGCACTATTTGAACTGGTGACGAACAAATACATGATGTAGTCTAGGATAATGGGTCCGAGAGACTTTTTAGTATTTACCATAAATACGGGATTTAACTAGATAAGACACATTCAGTAGCTATCAATGTTACAATCGCAGACTGTGTTGGGGAGTAACTGATTACATGTATCAGTTACATGTAATCTCATATTTTATTTTTTACTAACCAATCAGTTACATTACCAGCAAAAATATTGTAATCACATTAGATACTTTTGAAAAACTAGATGATTACTTATTGGAATACTTTAATTTCAGAAAGGATGTTTGTAGAAAAAAAATACATTGACACCTTTCCGTTTTCTCAATGACATTCAATTTATCATTGAAAAAAGGCGAAGTTTAAGTTTGTTCCATCTAAGCAATTCTATGACCACAAGTCAGAGACCACTATGATGACACACTAAATGCGTTAGATGGATCCTTTTTGTCTTCTAATGCCTCTTTAAAAATATTTTTTCTTGTGTTATATATGACATTGTACAACAGCTGATGAAACTAACACTGTAAAAGTGTGAAAATTGATCAGAGGTATTTCCTGATAATACAAGTGCATTGTCAGACAAGTCATGCACTTGAGTCAGAGTGCTGAGTTTGTTCTACACAGGACCTTGTAATCAGCAGGTTTGCATGGGCGGGAGTTTCGGCTTTCCACGGTGCAGTAAATTGGTTTATCGACAAATAACAAAGAGGGTTCCAAACCTAAACCAATAACAACTTTTCTGTTTTTCCCTCCCCACTCAGACCCCTCCCAGACAGTGTCAACAAAATTCTTGCTTGAGAAATAGTTTTTTGCTAAAAAGTTATTTTTGTCAATTTTAATACATCTATTACAGTTATGTACTTAATTGTTACCCAGAAATGATAGAAAAACAGCTGCATTGGGCCTTTTGGCATGTGCAGACCAGCTGTCTGGGGTGTTTACGAACATATTCAACCTCTCCCTATCCCAGTCTGTTGTCCCTACTTGCTTCAAAATGTCCACCATTTTTCCTGTACCCAAGCAAGCTAAGGTATTGGAACTAAATGACTATCGCCCCGTAGCACTCACCTCTGTCATCATAAAGTGCTTTGAGAGGGTAGTCAAGGACCATATTACCTCCACCTTGCCCAACACCAAAGACCCACTACAATTTGCATACCTTACCAACAGATCCACGGACGACGCAATCGCTGTTGCACTGCACACCACCCTATCACACCTTGACCTTCACCTAGTGGGTCTTTTCGGCCTCCCGGGTGGCGCAGTGGTCTAGGGCACTGCATCGCAGTGCTAGCTGCGCCACCAGAGTCTCTGGGTTCACGCCCAGGCTCTGTCGCAGCCGGCCGCAACCGGGAGGTCCGTGGGGCGACGCACAATTGGCATAGTGTCGTCCGGGTTAGGGAGGGTTTGGCCGGTAGGGATATCCTTGTCTCAGTATGTAAAATGTAATCAAATGTATGCAATCTACTGTAAGTCGCTCTGGATAAGAGCGTCTGCTAAATGACTAAAATGTAAAATGTAAATGTTGACAAGAGGAATACCTATGTGAGAATGCTTGCTCCCTGTGCAACTGGGTCCTAGATTTCCTGAAGGCCAAACCCAGGTGGTGAGAGTAGGAAACAACACATCCATCACACTGACCCTAAACAAGAAGGTGACCCAGGGCTGTATGATGGGTCCATCACCTCTCATAGCTTGGTTCCTCTCTAGGTTTCTTCCTAGGTTTTGACCTTTCTAGGGAGTTTTTCCTAGCCACAGTGCTTCTACACCTGCATTGCTTGCTGTTTGGGGTTTTAGGCTGGGTTTCTGTAAAGCACTTTGAGATATCAGCTGATGTACGAAGGGCTATATAAATAAATTTGATTTGATGATCAGCCCTCTCCTGTACTCCCTGTTCATCCATGAATGCGTGGCTACGCACAACACCATCTAAATTTTCAAGTTTGCTGATGACAGCCTGTTTACCAACAACAACGATAAGACAGCCTACAGGGAGGTTATAACGCTGGCGGACTGGTGCCAGGAAAATAACCTCTCACTCAACCTAAAAAACGCAAAGGAGTTGATTCTGGACAACAGGGGACAGAAGAGGGAGCACGCCCCCACCCACATCAACAGGCATAGTGGAGAAGGTCAAAAGCTTAAAGTTCCTTGGCATGCACATCACTGATGACCTGAAATGGTCCCACTGATGACCTGAAATGGTCCCACCACACCGACACATTACATTTACATTTACATTTAAGTCATTTAGCAGACGCTCTTATCCAGAGCGACTTACAAATTGGTGCATTCACCTTATGACACCTTATGACACTGTGGTGAAGAAGGCGCAACAGCACCACTTCAACCTTGGGTGGCTGAAGAAATTTGGCAAGGCCCTGAGCCACTGTCTGTTCACTCTGCTACCATCTAGCAGACAGAGACGGTACAGGTGCATCAGAGCTGGGACAGAGAGACGACATAAACAGTTTCTATCTCCAGGCATTCAGACTGTTGAACAGCCATCACTAGCTGGCTACTTGCCAGTTCCTCTGCCCTGTAACATATTGGAACAATGTCAAAGTGGAGATGTGAAACAGTTGTTTATACTTTGGCTAAAACCTAGCTTTTATATTCGTTTATTTATCTATACAAGCATGTTAAAACTGTACACCTCTGAGAGCAAGCTATCTAGACCAACTGACAGCTAATTATGCTAGCTAGCTAAATCAAGGGGAGGGGAAACAGCAGTACATAAAATAGCCTATGCGGTGCGGACGTTCAATGACTTACATATGGGGCATTAGTCTGAACGTGCAGGGTACATGTCATGTAAAAATCTTCAAAGCGTGAAATAGTTCCCAATCGTTATGATTGTGTTGTGATTGTGACGCCATGTTGTAGATTTTCCTCGCGACAAGAAAATGTTAAATAATTGCACGTGCGTCTCTTTATGTGGATGTTTCTCTCTCTCACACCCTCCCTGCTGTGTATGTATATATTGTATTCTCGAAATAGCTAATACAGCTACTACTGTACATATCATTTTCTTTCCAAATTATATACTGTCTGTACACACCACGTATTTATATTTGGATTGTTAATTGGACTCGTTCTCTCATTTGTAGATTATTTGTGTATTTGTATTGTGTTTATGTGATATTCTACTGCACTGTTGGATCTAGTAACATACCGATTTCACAAATTTGGATAATCTCAAAATCACGTTACTGATTAACATTTGGACAGGTAACTAACTAGTAACTAGTAACTGGAACGAATTACATTTAGAAAGTAACCTACCCAAACCTGATTGCAGATAACAATTTAGCAATCACATATTGTTAGGTTGTAACAACAATTTTGTCTCCCGCGTGTTAAATTGAATTGCTCCACCCCTGCAGCGAATGAATCATTTCCTACAAGTTCTACCAATCATGTACACTGCACTGTGCATCACAGCAAATTATAATGGCTGAATGAGGGAGACAGCCAATCAGATAACTCGTTTTCGATTTCATTCGGCCAATTAGACATTGCGTAATGTTTTGCCGTTGAACGTTATGCTGCAGCACTGCTAGCTAGCTAGCGTTAGCTGCAGTAGACTAGCTAGCTGGCTAGTATTGTTGAAGGTAAAATATGGGTGAAGTTACGTTACAAGTTAACTGGTAAGTTAAAGCGAGCTTTATTAAAAATCTTATTAATCTACTTTACATATTAACTATGAATCGAGTGTGTGCTTATTGAGCATAACGAAGGCGCTAGTTTCAATCATTTTCAAGATGTAACATTACTCTTAGCTAGCTAACCGTAAACGTTGATGCTTGCAAACCTGTCAGTTAGCATGGTTAACCAACGTTCGCTAGCTAGCCAGCAGGATACAGCCAACAATACAGCGAACAACTGGCCAGTCAATAAATAGCTAGATTAATACTGTACTAACAAGCAGAAGGAGACTAGCTACGATATCCAGGTAGTCATATTTAGCTTACAATGTAGCTAGATACGTCTGCTTGACGATCTCATATGTTTACTGCTGGTTTATGCCCCTGTCAGGTATATTTTGCAAGGCTTCTGCTCTAATCTTATCCAGCAAGTGTATGCAAGTTACTATTTGAATGAAACTGCCCCAGTTAAAGTGAAAGTTTGATTACGGTCACCATGACCAAAGGGCCTAGCCACCTGCTTTTATTTCATCTCACACCACGTCCTGGTCAATGTCTGTACTCTGGAGTTTAAAGGGACTGTTCACCCTGAAAAATGTGTTTGTCATATGTAACTTCAGACCTTTCCCCCCGATCTCCTGCAAGTATTAACCCCCCCAACCCATCCACCCCAATCAGCCTGTAGGTTAAGGGAGAGCTGTTTCCCTCGTTCCACTCATTGATTGTCCCCCTCTATCTCTCTTGTAGGTATCAGACTCTCCCCCAGGTTGCGGGCCCATAAGCATGTCCACAGATGACAGTATCTCTGAGGATGTGTCCAGCCTGGGGGCCCTGAGCCACTGCCATGCCGGGGAAGGGGGCAAGGAAAGCGAGTCCTCAGAGGGCACCTCAGCAGCCTCTGGCCTTGGACTTGGGTTGGGGCTGTCCGGGACGGAGGAACCCAATGCCAACTCCAAGACTGCAGGGGGAACCGTAGATGGGAGAGCTGAAGACATCACACCAGCATGCAGCCTCCCCCACAAGATCAGGTGTGTGGAGACTGTGGACTCTGACTGGAGGTGGCAGTGTAGTAGGAGGTTTTGAATTAAGTGTGCTACATTGAGTAATCCAACATAGTCCCTTTTCCTGACTCCTGTGTACTGTGTTCCCCAGGAGCCTGTGTCTGAGTACAGAGGAGGCCTTTGGGCCTGGCAAGAGTCTCCCCTTCATCAACCCCTCCTCCCTGGAGACCCTCAGAGCCCTGGTCCAAGAGATCCAGAGTAGTGGGGAGACTGACCCGGAAATGTGGAAGGACTGTGAGGTAGGAAAGTGTCTGTGCTCTTGTGTAACTGCAAGGGTAGGATGGACAACAGATAAACCAATATATAGGATACCATATATTTAGTGTGGAAGGACTGCCAAGTAGTAATACAGCCACTGATAGTTAAATGTTTGTGGCAGTTAGTATGTCAGAGAAGTGTGATTGTGTGTGTTCTCTAAACTTCTCTCTGCAAAGGGTGATACTGGGGTTAGCTGGTGTGGTCATTATTCTCCTGCAGCACGTTGGGCAGTCTCATCCCTCTGTCGCTTCTGCTGTCCCTGTGGATCTCAGCTGACAGCACACACACACTTGGTCCCTAGACTGCACACATCACACAACTCCAGCTGATCTCTTCAGACAGGACATGATTTGTGGGGAATAGACAACTGTGATGCTGGCAGCAGTGCCACCTCATCTCACACAGAAGAAAACACACTGAAGAGAGAGTACTGTATTCCCCAGCTTTAATACAGGGATCTAGAGCTGGGCGATATGAACAAAAATCCATATTGTGATAAATTGCCTGAACTGATCTGATAACAATAAATCGAATGATAAGTTTATAACGTTGTGCAACACTTTGTTTAGTTTTATTACCCGATAAACTACTACGTCTAGTTTGATTGTTGTAGCTATTGCTCCATGAACAATCACCAATGTTAACAAACTTATTTCATTTCAAACTACACATTTCACTTGTATAGGCTACTTGTCGTAATGAACGATGTCAGCAAAATGCCTGCGTCCCAGCTCAGGGATATTTCCAATTGTCTTAATGACCTCCTGCCCTCTCCTCTCATACAGTTTTCCTGATCTGAAAACACAGGCTCGATTACTTTTGAGATGCAACCTATACCCAAGTCTGTTATTGTGCCCAGAAAATATTAACATTTAACCTGTCTTTGAAAATGTGCAAATAACTCTCTAAAAGGTAATCAGTGAGTTTCTTATGGACTGTAATATCAGGTGCACCCCCCCCCCCCCACCTCCCTGGGTGCATGGCATAGTACAACTAATTCACTTTTCTCACATCATAACTGGAGCACAGCTGCTTCCGTATGCCCCCCCCCCCCCCCCCCCACACACACACACACACAGACCCCTACTGCGAGCCTAACTCACAGCTGTCACATTTCTTCCACCCAATCAGAACATTTGACTATTTGCCATATTCATATTCACACTGGAAATGTGCCCATAACTTTAAGAGGAAATCTTTTCCAATGCTTTCTGGATGGTACTGTACAGACCTAATGTTGAAGATGTGTACGTGTCTTTGTTCAACAGGGTCGATGGCTGCATCTGTTCCAGCTAGTAGAGAAACAGTACCAAGAGCAGATCCTGGCTCAGCAAGAACAGTACCAGTGCCAAATACAGGTTTGTAGTACTATTTGAGTGTGTGTGATTTTCACAGTAGATGGCACCGACAGGTATGGCAGCTCTACTTCTAGCTGCTAAGAAACTTTACAGTATTTAGTTTTTTTGTGTGTTTCTTACATCATTAGCACAGATTTTTGTTGTTATTACATACAGCCCGGAAATAACTTTTGTATATCAGAGAGGTGGTAACTCGCCAACATTACGACCTGGAATACGACTTTCTCGAATTGGGTCCTTTGTTCGTACCCCCCAGAGCAATTGAACTTATTCTAGAGGCTGATCCAAAACACCGCCGGCGGAGTAGAGGTATTCGGAGTGGACTTCTAGTCCGACTCAGGAGGTGTGCACACCATCCACCGCTTCTGAGTATATTACTTGCTAATGTTCAGTCTCTGGACAATAAAGTAGATGAGCTCAGGGCAAGGATCTCCTTCCAGAGAGACATCAGGCATTGTAACATACTCTGGCTGTCTCGGAATATACTGTCCCCGTCCATACAGCCAGCTGGGTTCTCAGTACATTGCGCAGACGGGAATAAAGAACTCTCTGGGAAGAAGAAAGGCGGGGGTGTATGTTTCACGATTAACTGCTCATGGTGTGATTGTGATAACATACAGAAACTCAAGTCCTTTTGTTCAGCTGACCTAGAGTACCTCATAATCAAATGCCGACTGGATTATCTCCAAAGAGAGTTCTCTTCGGTTATAGTCACAGCCGAGTATATTCCCCCTCAAGCTGATACTTTGACGACCCTCAGAATTACACTGGACTTTATGCATACTGGAAACCACATATCCTTAGGCTGCATTTATTGTAGCTGGCTATTTTAACAAAGAAAAGTTGAGGAAAATGCAACCATAGTTCTACCAACACATTGACTGTAGTACTCGCTCTGGAGAAACATTGGACCACTGCTAATCAACTTTTCGAAATGCCTACAAGACCCTCCCCCGTCCTTGTTTCGACAAATCTGATCACGACTCCATTTTGCTCCTCCCTTCATGTAGGCAGCAACTCAAACAGGAAGTACCCATGCTAAAGTCTATTCAACGACGGTCTGACCAATCGGAATCCATGCTTCAAGATTGTTTTGATCACGTGGACTGTGGGATCTGTTCCGGTAGCCTCTGAGAATAACATCAACGAATACATGGATGCGGTGACTGAGTTCATCAGGAAGTGTATAGGAGATGTTTTACCCACTGTGACTATTAAAACCTACCCAAACCAGAAACCGTGGATAGATGGCAGCATTCGCGCAAAACTGAAAGTGCGAACCACCACATTTAACCATGGCAAGGTGACTGGTAATATGGCCAAATACAAACAGTGTAGTTATTCCCTCCGTAAGGCAAACAGGCAAATGTCAGTACAGAGACAAAGGAGTCGCAATTCAATGGCTCAGACACGAGAAGTATGTGCCAGGGTCTACAGACAATCACGCACTACAAATGGAAAACCAGCCATGTTGTGGACACTGACGTCTTGCTTCCAGACAAGCTAAACACCTTCTTCACCCGCTTTGAGGATAACACAGTGCCACCAACACGGCCCGCTACCAAGGACTGTGGGCTTTCCTTCTCCGTGGCCGACGTGAGTAAGACATTTAAGCGTGTTAACCCTCGCAAGGCTGCTGGCCCAGACGGCATCCCTAGGCGCGTCCTTCGAGCATGCGCAGACCAGCTGGCTGGAGTGTTTACGGACATACTCAATCTCTCGCTATCCCAGTCTGCTGTCCCCACTTGCTTCAAGATGTTCACCATTGGTCCTGTACCCAAGAAGGCAAAGGTGACTGAACTAAATGACTATCGCCCCGTAGCACTCACTACTGTCATCATGAAGTGCTTTGAGAGGCTAGTTAAGGATCATTTAACTTCTACCTTACCTGACACCCTAGACCAACTTCAATTTGCTTACCGCCCCAATAGATCCACAGACGATGCAATCGCCATCGCACTGCACACTGCCCTATCCCATCTGGACAAGAGGAATACCAGTGTAAGAATGCTGTTCATTGACTATAGCTCAGCATTCAACACCATAGTAACCTCCAAGATCATCATTAAGCTTGCAGCACTGGGTCGGAACCCCGCCCTGTGCAACTGGGTCCTGGACTTCCTGACGTGCCTCTTCAACCTCACGAGGCTGAAGAAATTTGCCCCCTCCAGCACACCTACAGCACCCGATGACACAGGAAGGCCATAAAGATCATCAAGGACATCAACCACCCGAGCCACGACCTGTTTACCCGGCTATCATCAAGAAGGCGAGGTCAATACAGATGCATCAAATCTGGGACCGAGAAACTGAAAAACAGCTTCTATCTCATGGCCATCAGACTGTTAAATAGCGATCACTAGCCGGCTTCGTAACCCTGCACCTTAGAGGCTGCTGCCCTATATGCATAGACTTGGAATCACTGGCCACTATAATAATGGAACACTTGTCACTTCAATGTTTACCAACTGGTTTACTCATCTCCTATTTATATACTGTATTCTATTTTACTGTATTTTAGTCAATGCCACTTCGACATTGCTCAATCTAATATTTATGTATTTCTTAATTCCATTTGTTTACTTTTAGATTGGTGTGTATTGTTGTAAATTGTTAGATACTACTGGACTGTTGGAGCTAGGAACACAAGCATTTTGCTACACCCGCAATAACATCCGCTAAATATGTGTATGTGACCAAAACATTTTTATTTGACTATTGCCAAATACAGCTCTGAACTTTATGTGGCCTGTTCTAGAATCCATGAAGATCCATGTTCTGATGCCTGTTTACACTGTGGTTATTTTCCTCCTCCAGCTGATTCAGGATGAGATCAAAGCCTTGGTTCAGCTCCAGAACCGCCAGACCAGCACACAGACCCACAACAATTACCCATATACCCCTACTGCTACCACCAACACACAGACACATCACGATTACCAATCTACGCTTTCTACTGTCACACAGACACACCCAGACTACTCCTCTTCCCCTGCTGTTGCCACTATACACCCCTCACCCTCCACGGACCTTCCCAATGGGAACTCGCCTCTCTCTGCTCCCCCCACCTCCCTCTCTGTCCCCCAACCCTTTCTGAGCTCCACCTTCCCTCTACCCACATCCACTCGGCCAGGGCCGGTCACCCCAAGAGAGAGGTGGGCTGAGCGGGCAGGGACGGTGCTGAGCAGTGGGTATGGGACCCTGTCGGCCTGGGGGTCAGGGCTCGATGGGACAAAGACTCCGGGGGGAGTAGAGGAGAGAGGCCGGGGGAAAGAGGAGTCTGGTTGGTCCCTTCACCTCCAGGACTACACAGAGACCATTCTGATTGGCCAGGAGGGTCAGCAGAGGAGTGCCTCGGCCAATGAGGTGGCTTCTAGAGACAATCCTAGTCCACCTGAGCAGCAGAGAACCTCCAGCCAACCGCTGACCTCCTGGGCTCAAAGACAGAGACGCAGCAAACCCAAGAAGAGCACCACGGGGCAGGCCCAACCTCCCCTGGCTTCCCCCCCACCCCTTCAGGCCCCATTCCCAGGCCAGAGCGTCCCTCAGACCTCTTCCTCCCAGGAGCAGCAACCCAGCCCCAGGCAGAGCCCTAGAGACAGCCCCCTGGAGAACACTGACCTCCAGGACAAGGTACACCTAACTCCAGCCGACGCACCCGGTTTTGTTTGAATTTATAGTAGCTGGATAAAATCATGTAAAACTATTTGGATTACTAGAGTCAGTATAATGCGCTGGCATTTTGTTATATCACCTTGTAGTTTGTCTGTGTGTCACTGTGTCTGCCCTGCTTTATATGCGTCACAGTCAGTTGAAACAGGATTCCTTGTGGGGAAGCATTTTGAAAAGGAAACAGTAAAAGACGAGTTAGCTTTGGGTCTCGATCTCTCTCCTTTGTTCATCTCTCTGTTTTCAGCATGGGTCGGCTGCTACCTTCACCAACTCCTTCCCTCTGAGGAGAAGTGACAGCCTCATGTCTGAGGCCTCAGGTAACCACACACACACACACACACACAGGCCTCTTTGTATCCGCTCGAAACTTTGGCCTACATGCTGCGCGGTCTTGTCACCTTGTTGAATAACACTGTTGCCTTTGCTTGAGCAGCAGTTCTGAAATGCGGTCAAAGCAATAATGCTAAGTGCTTTTAGTAACGTAGTTATAAAGCAGTATTAAGGTTGTTATAATGTAGTGATACGTGTCTGCTTCTTGTCCTTCAGGTCTGACGTACTGGCGCATGGATGTGAGTGAGCTCTACCGCCCCCTACCTGACAGCTTTGACAGTGGAGCCTACCTCCTGCTGCAGGAGGCCTCTATCAGTCTGGTAGGTGGCAGACAAAAGGACAACCCAAACTTGTTCCACCTAAAATACAGTGTTTGTTTTCATTGTGCTGAAAAAGTTAGTCTCTTCTGCATTAGGGAAATCCCACAGATTTTCAGTCCTCAATCCCAAGTAAATAAAAACAAATGACACCACCTCCCACCATTGTATTAGTTTGTTGTGCGTCTCCCTCTGTGTCTCGCAGAAATCTCCAGAGGACCAGAAGCTGTCTCTCAGAGAGATCTACCACAGCAAGCAGAGAACTACTGAGTCTAAACACACCGACTGGGACCGCTCTCTCACCTGCAGCCCCACATCACCACAGGTATACACACACACACACACACACACACACACACACACACACACACACACACACACACACACACACTAAGGTTGGGCGGTATCCAGATGTTCATACCTTTTCTGTACCATACCGGGGTATACTGTATTACCGGAAGTGCACACAAGGGGTGCTATAAAAAAAAGAATTGAGCTATCTTGGTTACAGCAGAGACATTCAAGCTCCTCCTGGATCAAGATCCCTGTTGCCTAAATGGTTTTGTGCTTCCAATTAAAAAATAATAAAAGTATGTGTCTTGAGTGTACATGTGATGGAAGAATGCACTGTGCATGCAGAGGTTTGCAATTCCATTGAATTGGGGATAGTTTAACCAAAATATGCCACAAGACCTAGAATTGCCTTATGTGTATCCCACAAAAAGGTTCACTGTTATAAGATAACTTTTATTTAATTAATTTAAGTAAAATTCAAGGACTTAACTTCCCATGGACAATTTCTGGAAGAAAAAAAAATTCACAGTGGGTGTGAGACACTGGCTTGTAGGCCTCTCCAGGTCTCACACCCACTGTGAAATTTGGTGGAGGATCGGTGATGATCTGGGGGTGCTTCAGCAAGGCTGGAATGGGGGCAGATTTGTCTTTGTGAAGGACGCATGAATCAAACCACGTACAAGGTTGTCCTGGAAGAAAACCTGCTTCCTTCTGCTCTGACAATGTTCCCCAACTCTGAGGATTGTTTTTTCCAGCAGGACAAAGCTCCATGCCACACAGCCAGGTCAATCAAGGTGTGAATGGAGGACCACCAGCTCAAGACCCTGTCATGGGAAATTGTCCATGGGAAGTTAAGTCCTGGAATTTAGCTTAAATTCATTTTAACAAGTTGGCTTGTGACCATCCATCTTTCACAAAGCCGAGCTGCTTGCATTTTTGCACCAGGAGTGGCATAAAGTCACCCAACATCATTTACATTACATTTAAGTCATTTAGCAGACGCTCTTATCCAGAGCGACTTACAAATTGGTGCATTCACCTTATGACATCCAGTGGAACAGCCACTTTACAACAGTGCATCTAAATCTTTTAAGGGGGGGGGGGGGGTCAGAAGGATTACTTTATCCTATCCTAGGTATTCCTTAAAGAGGTGGGGTTTCATCAATGTGAAAGACTGGTGGAGAGCATGCCAAGACGCATGAAAGCTGTGATTGAAAAGCAGGGTTATTCCACCGAATATTGATTTCTGAACTCTTCCTAAGTTAAAACATTAGTATTGTGTCGTCTAAAAATAAATCTGAACTTATTTTCTTTGCGTTATTCGAGGTGAGGATCTTTTTAGTTATTTTGACCAGTTGTCATTTTCTGCAAATAAATGCTCTAAATGACAATATTTTTATTTGGAATTTGGGAGAAATGTTGTCAGTAGTTTATAGAAAAAAACAACATTTTTAATTTTAACCAAACACATACATATAAATAGTAAAAGCAGAGAAACTGATCATTTTGCAGTGGTCTCTTTTACATTTTTTTGTTTCACAAAACAATTTAGTTAACAGGGATCTTGATCTAGGAGTAGATTTGAATGTCTCTTCTGTACCCAAGAAGCTTGATCTTGACATCTAGCAAGTTAGCAAACCAAATTCATAGCTGGAGCCCTGAGCTGGATATCATTTATTTGACACATCTTACATTTCTTATAGTTATACTTAACTTACAGTTATAAGCAGTGGCGTAGCACGCGCCCTGGCAGCCCCCATGAGGCGGGGGTGTCCCCAACCCACAGTATTGAAAATCAGACTGTCGGTATCTCAAAATACCCCGGTATACAATATAAACAATATATCGCCTAACACACACAAACACCCGCTCTAACCCTTCACTTTGTTCTAGGTGTTTACTCTAGATCCCACTATTCATCTCCGTCAATCAGATCGAACCTCCGGCTTCACCTCGCCCTCCCACTTCAGCAGCCCCTCCTACCCCACCCAGCCGCAGCTCTACCCCCGTGTTGACACCCCCGTCAGCCCAGACAGCATGGCTGAGGGCAGTACCAACCCCGGGGACACAGACTGCGCCTCCAACGCCTCCAGCCTCTCCGCCGTCGCACCTACCCTAGCCAGAGTGGCCTCTGCTCGGATAAAACCGTCCCCGTCGCCCCCCTCTACCTCCAAGCCCTTGATGCTCC
Organism: Salvelinus fontinalis; assembly: GCF_029448725.1. NCBI lineage: Eukaryota > Metazoa > Chordata > Actinopteri > Salmoniformes > Salmonidae > Salvelinus > Salvelinus fontinalis. The sequence continues at coordinate 34,180,517 of NC_074685.1, forward strand.
CCAGCAGCCAGCAACGCAAGGCCTTAGTCACTCAGGCCAGCGAGGAGGAGGGGAGTCACACACACACCAGCACCCTGAAGCAACTGGCTGTGTCTGGGAGGCAGACGCACTCACACACACTCTCCCAGAGCGGCCCTCGTATGGAGAAAGCGGCGTCACTGGAAGACCCTGTGATTGTCTCTCTGTGAGTGGCAGAGGGCTGGTTATGTTTTTATATATTGGGTCACACAGGGGCGTCATGCAGTCCACATCTGAGGGGCACAAAGTCCCTGAGGATAGCTGGGAGGTCGACAAGTTGCATTTTTCATACACTTGAAACAATTTTTGTTCTGCAATCTAGAGCCATAATTATACTTAATTCTACCGAAAAAAAGAAACAATTCTGCATATATATGCATACTTCTTGAGCTGTGTGTATCCTGACTGGTGGTTATTTTTTATGACTAAAATCTGGGTAAAAGATTGAAAGGAATGTGAGTCTTATTTAGTAATTGCTCGCTTTTCTAAAGTCTACCAACCTTGCCAGCAGGCATGCTAGCTAAGATAGTTAGACAAGCTAGCTACTCTAACTTGATTGCCTGAAATGGCTTCTTGGCAGCTAGTGATGATATTGGGGACCTATCTGGGCTAGCTAAAGCCAACTTCATAAAATTGCTATATATAATACAGTATTACTGTAGACCATTATATTATTACAGAGAATCAACAAATTAAACCCTTTATTTTTTTTTCGCTTTTTTTTCCTGGGCAAATCAGAGGGGCCCCTGTGCCCCCTATGGGCATGACGCCTCTGGGGCCACACTAATATTATTTAGGGCATAAATCAGAGGAACTAGTAGTAGAATAACTTAAGGTAATTGATACATACTGAGTACTACTAATCTCCTTTCTCCTCCCATTCCTCCTCTTTTCCCTTCTTTCTATTGGCCCCTCTTTCTCCAGGCTGAGAGAGAAGCTGAGGGAGAAACACACTCGTCATGTAGCTGATCTGAAGGCTTACTACGAGGCAGAGATCAAAGTCCTCCGGGACAAACTGGACCTGAGCGACTTGCCTCATGACCTGGAGCAGAGCAACCACACACTCCGACAGAGGTAGTGGTGGAGAGTGTGGGTGGGTGTGTTTGGGGGAAGATTGGTGTGTGTGAGATCTAAGTCGTGGTTGTTGTATTACCAGGTGTGCTCAGCTAGAGCGAGCTCTGTCTGAAGCAAGCAGCCGTATCCAGGAGCTGGAGAACAAGAACACCATCCTAGAGAAACAACTGGTAGGATACTGTTATACCCTTAGAGGTGTGTGTGTGTGTGTGTGTGTGTGTGTGTGTGTGTGTGTGTGTGTGTGTGTGACAAGCTCTGTTGTCTCTTTCAGGCTGACTGGCCAGAGCGCTATGACACAGCCTGTTCCACGGCAACGTCCCTGCAGCAGCGATTGGACGAAAGCAGGCAGTCAGGCAGGGAGAAGGACTCCTCGGCCGGCCGCCTCAGGACCCGGGTCCGGCAGCTAGAGGAGGCCTTGGAGAACGCCTGCAGAGAAACACAAGAGAAGGAGGCCAGGAGGGAGAGGGAGTACAAGATGCTGCAGGACGTGAGTTCTGACGTTATACCCGACTAGCTAAGTAAACCAACTGAAATCTCTGGACTACATTCTAGGTGTTGTAGTTTGGGAGATGTCCTACAGAACATCTGGAGAACAGTACCTCTACGTCTCTTACACAAGTCTCTTATTTGAGCAGCTCTTTCAGTACCCGCTGATGTGTGCAAGGGACCTTGTAATAGGCTATTTGGCTGTAGCTCAAAGGTTTAATAGACACACTCCGGTGTGTGTGTTAGTGTGGTCATGATAACTCAGGGGTTGTGTGTTTTTGTCTCCCTAGCTTTTGGGAGAGTATGACTCTCTGAAGAAAGACCACGAGGGGGTTAAGGTAACGGAACTATTCTATTAGTGTAATCTATTCTCCTTTTCGGTGTTATTCCACCTCAAGATTAACAGGTGACATGTTGTACTGGTACTGGTTCTAACCTTTTGTTCTCTATCAACAGGACAACCTGGTGTCTACAGAGAACAAGCTGTTTGATGCCAACGAGCAGGTTTCTGAACTAAAAAGGTAACATCAAGCATCCAACACCAAGACCTGAAAACCAATATTACAAGATAGATGTGCTAGATAAATCATAACTAGACCTGGGTTAAAAAAAATAGCCCTATTTGAGTATTTTCAAATAACGTGGTCGAAAATCTAGTTCTATTTGAAGGTATTTTCAAATACAAGCCTCTGTGTATTTGAGTATTTTCAAATAGATGCCAATACTTTCCAAGTGTATTTCCAAATACATTCCAATATTCAACTACTTGTATTTTCAAAGAGAAAATATCAAAATATTTACTTCGAAATGTCTTTGTCATGATCAGACCTGGGGTTCAAATACTATTTGGGGTATTTCAATTACTTTCAGAGTTACGTAATTTGTCCATATCGGACATCAGTTGTTAAGTGTTTTTGACACCTCCAGTGTTACCAGAGTGACCACATTTTTTGGGGGTGATTTATATTTAGAATTGTCACACAAGACAAAAAAAGAACATCCACAAACAGGACAGACACAACAAACACAATCAACACCACACAAGGAGCTCCAGCCCATGATAAATAAAAGAAAGGAAAATACAATTGAATGTACAGATTTGGTCAAGCCTCCTACCCATCTCCCACCAGCAGCCCGTAGCCATCCTCTCAAACAGCAAAGCTGGTCAAAAGGAGAAGCAGGAGGAGAAGAAAGTCCGTAACCACAATGCGCATCAGAGTAGAAAATGTGTCGTAAGTGCTGAGAATAGAGACTTTACTCCTACTCGTATGGGTCAAAATAAAAGCTATGCATGAAGCCTCTTTAGTCTTAAGTTCCAGTTCCACCTATTCGACGGACATTTAGGAGAGCTCATGAGCTGTCTCAACCTGTTAAGCTACCAGAAAGGGTTTTAACAATAGAGAAATGCAGTGAGTCAGTGGTTCCTGTGCCACAAGCAATTGCTTTGGAGTTGTTCAAATGTTTTGATATTTTTATATGGTCACTCCATAAATAGTGTAGACCTACATGCAACAGTATCTCTTACGCTTTTCAAAATGATTTCCTATTTTATATGACATGCCTAAATTCTTAGAACCACGAGGCTAATAAATAAACATGTTTTTCTTTTAATTATTGAATTACCTACAGTGCCTTTAGAAAGTATTCGTACCCCTTGACTTAACTCCACATTAAGTGGAGCCTGAGCTCTAAAAGGATTTATTTTTATTTTTTTTGCACAGCCATCTACAGACAATACCCCTGTGTGACAGTCTTAAAATGATCCTAAAACCTCTGAGCTGGGAGTTTTTGTTGTCGTCTTAAAACAGGTTTTAACATGATTCCTAGGACGTTTTCTCTGATGTTTTGTGGATACGGGCCAAGAGTGACAGATTGAAGAATCCCTTTTGACTGAGAGAAGAGTTATTCTCTTTTGGTGTGACTATCTATTTTGGCAAACAAAGAATAGATGTATCGTGTGCCAGCTTTTCTTTCTTTATCAGTGTGTCTTGTCCCAGCACCGGTGGAGATCCTGTATTTGACATGTCTCTATCACCCACACACTCTTTCCTGTATCTGTCTGTGGCCCTCCTCCTCAGGGTGATCTGTAAGCTGGAGAGCCAGGTGAATCAGCTGGAGCATGAGAACCAGGCCAGGAGTCGCCAGGCTGTCCACAACCACACACAGCCTTCTGGAGCTGGGTACGGTCTCCTCTCCTCCACGTATGCATACATGTTGTGCTTCCGTTAGGTCCCAAAGCAGATCTGACCTGTAGCTGTTATTATTTTTTAACCCTCTCCTGTCTCTGTGTATGACTCTAGCTGTTGTTACTGTTATCCCTCTCCAGTCTGTACCACCATCCGGACCTGTTGCTTTCGCCCAGCAAACACCCTTGGCAACCAGAATCCACCTATAGAATTTCTCCTTGCTCTCAAACCGACCAATCACACAGCACCAGGAAGTCTCCCTGTCCTCAAACTGACCAATCGCAGAGTTACAGGATGTCCCCTTGCCCTCAAACTGACCAATCAGGCAGCTCGGGCCACTTTACAGACCACACTGGCAGCAGGAGGTATGGTTGCAGTGTTAACTTTGGAATACCTTTTAATCCCCTTTCCCCCTTGATTTAACCCTGATTAAAAATCGGACCAGTTTAACTCACCCGTGTCCTGTTTTGTCCTGTAGGTGTTTGTCCCCTCCAGAGCGTGAGCAGGACCGGGGTGAGGTTGTGAGGGAGGCTCGGGGGCCTCTGACTCCACTGATGCGGGCCCTGATAGAGCTGGATGAGATCAGAACCCCTGAGGACCAGGCCCCCTGTAAGACCAGCCACAGTACCACTGACTCACTCTCACTGGTCTCCAGTAAGACACACTCCTCATCCCACAGTAGGCCCTCCGCACACTCACTAACTCATTCTCTTCACTCCGTCCTCAGCACGGTGCTAGAACAGTGTAGCATAACTCAGTCATTGGCTCCAGTCACAAAGTTGGAGGTTGTATTTTCCCCTAGCCTTTTGGATAGTTCTCTAAAATCTGGAAGACATTCTCTAGTCTACTCTGAAGTCTTTTGACCGTTCCTGTCTTTCAATGAGGTTCACTCTGAATGCATGTGTATCTGTCAATACATTTACTCATGTTAGTCTGTTGTTGAGCTATATACTTTAACTTATGTGATGATGCTGTGCTGTGGTGGTGTTTGTTGAGATGCAAGACAGATTTCCCCGAAAGGGACACGATTATTATTAACTAGCTGTCGCTATGTATTTGTCTGTGTTGCAGGGCTGGGCAGCCGGAGGCCAACTGTTGGCTTCGTAGAGAGAAACCACAGAGAGCCACCAACACAGGACAGGGGCAAAGCTATGGAGGACAGGGGCGGGACTGGACATGAGAGTGGTGCGGCCGGATCTGAAAGAGGCATGGTTTGTCTGAATGGAGGCAGGGATGGACCTCCCCAGGGTGTGGCTTCTCCTGGAAGGGCTGCGTCTGGGACATTCAGGGGAGTGTGTCTGCTGAGAGCCCAGAGAAGTCTGTCTCCAGAAGGCCACAGGTCCTCCTCTCTGCCCCCCCGCGCCCAGAGGGCCACCTTCCCCCCTACCACACCCAGTGCGTCATGTCATTTTCACTGCTATTTCCTTGTGTAGTTCATTGTGTAGGGTTATTGAACTCATCTAGTGTTCTGTTGTTCTAGCTAAGAGAGAGACCCTGATGACGCCTCAGTCGGCTAAATCCAGCCCCAAACGCTGTCCTACAGAGAACTACTCCACTGCCTTTGGCAACCCACCACCACGACAACAGCAGCAGCTACACAACAGGTACGGGTTAAGTACCCCTGGACGACAGGACCGGTCCTTAGCTGCACCCTTGATTTGTTTTCATCCTGTTCATTACAGGTGTTACTTCTCCAGCTATTGTGTCTCATTATTCCTGACGCATTTTCCCTGACGTATTTTATGTTTTAGCCGCGGAGTTCAGGTTTGTGATTGTCCGTTTCAGGTTTGACGTGGCGTCAGACCAGAGACTCCACAACTCCAGCCCCAGGAAGAGACTGTTTTCAGAAGGTAACAGAAACAACGTTGTTTTACACCCCTGACACCTGGTTAGTGTGTTCAGTGGAATACAGTGGCTTGCGAAAGTATTCACCCCCCTTGGCATTTTTCCTATTTTGTTGCTTTACAACCTGGAATTAGAATATATTTTTTGGGGGAGTTGTATCATTTGATTTACACAACATGCCTACCACTTTGAAGATGCAAAATATATTTTTTTGTTAAACAAACAAGAAATAACTTGAGCGTGCATAACTATTCACCCCCCCAAAGTCAATACTTTGTAGAGCCACCTTTTGCAGCAATTACAGCTGTACGTCTCTTGGGGTACATCTCTATAAGCTTGGCACATCTAGCCACTGGGATTTTTGCTCATTCTTCAAGGCAAAACTGCTCCAGCTCCATCAAATTGGATGGGTTCCGCTAGTGTACAGCAATCTTTAAGTCATACCATAGATTCTCAATTGGATTGAGGTCTGGGCATTGACTAGGCCATTCCAAGACATTTAAATTAGAGGTAGACTGATTATGATTTTTCAACACCGATACCGATTATTGGAGGACCCAAAAAAAGCCGATACCGATTAATCAGCCGATTTTGTTTTTTTAATTATTATTGTTATTATTATTTTTTATTTAAAAAAAATATATATAATTTGTAATAATGGCAATTACAACAAAACCGAATGAACACTTATTTTAACTTAATATAATACAAAAATAAAAATCTATTTATTCTCAAATAAATAATGAAGCATGTTCAATTTGGTTAAAATAATGCAAAAACACAGTGTTGGAGAAGAAAGTAAAAGTGCAATATGTGCCATGTAAAAAAGCTAACGTTTAAGTTCCTTGCTCAGAACATGAGAAAGCTGGTGGTTCCTGTTAACATGAGTCTTCAATATTCCCAGTTAAGAAGTTTTAGGTTGTAGTTATTATAGGACCATTTCTCTCTCTACCATTTGTGTTTCATATACCTTTGACTATTGGATGTTCTTATAGGCACTATATTATTGCCAGCCTAATCTCTGGAGTTGATAGGCTTGAAGTCATGAACAGCGCTGTGCATCCCAGCATTGCTAAGAGCTGCTGTTTGAATGAATGCTTACGAGCCTGTTGCTGCCTACCACCACTCAGTTAGACTGCTCTATCAAATATCAAATCATAGACTTAATTATAATATAATAAACACACAGAAATACGAGCCTTAGGTCATTGATATGGTCAAATCTGGAAACTATCATTTCGAAAACAAAACGTTTATTCTTTCAGTGAAATACGGAACCGTTCTGTATTTTATCGAACGGGTGGCATCCATAAGTCTAAATATTGCTGTTACATTGCACAACCTTCAATGTTATGTCATAATTATGTAAAATTCTGACAAATTAATTACGGTCTTTGTTAGGAAGAAATGGTCTTCACACAGTTCGCAACGAGCCAGGTGGCCCAAACTGCTGCATATACCCTGACTCTGCTTGCATAGAACACCAGAGAAGTGACACAATTTCCCTAGTTAAAATTGCCTGCTAACATGAATTTCTTTTAAATAAATATGCTGGTTTAAAAAAAAAAATATGCTTGTGTATTGATTTTAAGAAAGGCATTGATGTTTATGGTTAGGTACATTGGTGCAACTACAGTGCTTTTTTCGCGAATGTGTTTGTTAAATAATAACCCGTTTGGCGAAGTAGACTGTGATTTGATGATAAATTAACAGGCACCACATTTGATTATTTGCAATGCAGGACAAGCTAGTTAAACTAGTAATATCATCAACCATGTGTAGTTAACTAGTGATTATGTTAAGATTGATTGTTTTTTATAAGATACGTTTAATGCTAGCTAGCAACTTACCTTGGCTCCTTGCTGCACTGGCGTAACGGGTGGTCAGCCTCCTCGTGGAGTGCAATGTAATCGGCCATAATCGGCATCCAAAAATGCCGGTTACCGATTTGTTATGAAAACTTGAAATCGGCCCTAATTAATCAGCCGACCTCTAATTTAAAGGTTTCCCCTTAAACCACTCAATGTTGTTTTAGCAGTATGCTTATGCTCATTGTCCTGCTGGAAGGTGAATCTCCAGTCTCTTGAAGACTGAAATAGGTTTACCTCAAGAATTTCCCTGTATTTAGCGCCATCCTTCAATTCTGACCAGTTTCCCAGTCCCTGCCGGTGGAAAAACACACAGCATGATGCTGCCACCACCATGCTTCACTGTGGGGATGGTGTTCTCAGGGTGATGAGGTGTTGGGTTTGCGCCTGACATAGCGTTTTTCTTGATGGCCAAAAAGCTCAATTTTAGTCTCATCTGACCAGAGTACCTTCTTCCATATGTTTGGGGAGTCTCCCTCATGCCTATTGGCGAACACCAAAAGTGTTTGCTTATTTTTTTCTTTAAGCAATGGCTTTTTCCTGTCTACTCTTTTCCGTAAAGCCCAACTCTGTGGAGTGTACGGCTTAAAGTGGTTCTATGGACAGATACTCCAATCTCCGCTGTGGAGCTTTGCAGCTCCTTCAGGGTTATCTTTGGTCTCTTTCTTGCCTCTCTGATTAATACCCTCCTTGCCTGGTCTGTAAGTTTTGGTGGGTGGCCCTCTCTTGGCAGGTTTGTTGTGGTGCCATATTCTTTACATTTTTGAATAATGAATTTAATGGTGCTCCGTGGGATGTTCAACGTTTCTGATCTTTTTTATAATCCAACCCTGATCTGTACTTCTCCACAACTTTGTCCCTGACCTGTTTGGAGAGCTCCTTGGTCTTCATGGTGCTGCTTACTTGGTGGTGCCCCTTGCTTAGTGGTGTTCCAGACTCTGGGGCCTTTCAGAACAGGCATATATCTACTGAGATCATGTGACAGATCATGTGACACTTAGATTGCACACAGGTGGACTTTATTTAACCAATTATGTGACTTCTGAAGGTAATTGGTTGCACCAGATCTTATTTAAGGGCTTCATAGCAAAGGGGTGAATACATATGCACACACCACTTTTCTTTTTTTCAATTTCAAAAATGTTTTCAATTTCACTTCACTAATCCAAATAAAAATCAATTTAAATTACAGGTTGTAAAGCAACAAAATAGGAAAAATGCCAAGGCGGGTGAATACTTTTGCAAGGCACTGTAGACACTACTACCCTCTTTCTCGCTCTCTCTCTCCTCCAGCCACCCAGCGGTCATCTGGTGGTTCAGTTGAGTCATCGGGCAGTGTTGAGCCCCAGAAGGGGGTGTGTGGGCTGGGCTGGGAGGAGCAGGGGGCTGGGGGGTCAGGCTCAGACCTCCAGGACCCCGGGACAGACCTACAGAACAGTCTCCACTCCCTGGCCGACGCTGAGAGGCTGTTTGACGAGCTCACTATGGAGAAACAACAGGTGATACAGACTGTTACAAGGCTCTTGTTATTAATCTAGACCCTCACAATAGACTATGACGGGGACATGCCGCTCACAAGCAGCATGACCAAGCACAAAATACCTTTTACCCCTACCTAAACCCCCATCCCTACCCAGAGACATCTGTAGATCTGTAAAGATTGCATGACCATAAGCAATGTAATGGAATTGGTCTACCAGAGCATTATTAGCATATAGCTCATATCCATCCAAACCCTTTCAAATCTACTGGGAGTTCCAAGGGACTGGGGCTAAGAGTTGAGTTGGGGTTTTTATTGCACTGCTTTAAATCACATCATATTTTATTGGTTGCATACACACATTTAGCATGACGTTATTGGGGGAAAGGGTCAGTTGTACAACTGAATGCATTCAACTGAAATGTGTCTTCCCCATTTAACCCAACCCCTCTGAATCAGAGAGGTGCGGGGTGCTGCCGTAATCAACATCCACGTCTTCGGCGCCCGGGGAACCGTGGGTTAACTGCCTTGCTCAGGGGCAGAATGACAGACTTTCACCTTGTCAGCTCGGGGATTCGATCCAGCAACCTTTCAGTTACTGGCCCAAAGCTCTAACCACTAGGCTACCTGCCACCCTGTGGGTGTAGCGAAATGATTGTGTTCCTAGCTCCAACGGTTTAGTTATATCTAACAATTCACAACAATATACACAAATCTAAAAGTACAACTATGGAATTAAGAAATATATAATATTAGGACAATCAATGTTGGAGTCCAGAGTATAAATATAGTGCATTCGGAAAGTATTCAGACCCCTTGACTTCTTCCACATGTTATGTTACAGCCTTATTCTAAAATGTATTAAATTGTATTTTTCACTCATCAATATACACACAATACCTCAATGACAAAGCAAATACAGATTTTTAGAAATGGTTGAGAGTTTATATTGAAAAAACCCCTGAAAAATGTATAAATGTTCAGACCCTTTACTCAGTACTTTGTTGGAACACCTTTGGCAGCGATTACAGCCTTCTTGGGTATGACGCTAATTGCAAAGCTGTCATCAAGGCAAAGGGTGGCTACTTTGAAGAATCTCAAATATAAAATATTGATTTTGATTTGTTTAACACTTTTTTGGTTACTACGTGATTCCACATGTGTTATTTCATAGTTTTGATGTCTTCACTATTATTCTACAATGTAGAAAATAGTACAAATAAAGAAAAACCCTGGAATGAGTAGGTGTGTCCAAACTTTTGACTGGTATTGTGTGTGTGTGTGTATATATATATGTATATATATATGTATGGAGAGTATGTGGATATAATATTTAGTATATCTTTTGGATAGTATAGTGTATATTTACAGCAATAGTTGAATAGGATTGATTTGTCTAGATATATATATATATGTGTGTGTATGTATGTGTATATATATGTATGGAGAGTATGTGGATATAATATTTAGTATATCTTTTGGATAGTATAGTGTATATTTACAGCAATAGTTGAATAGGATTGATTTGTCTAGAATACGGTATGTACAAATGAAATGAGTAGGAGACCGGCTAGTGATGGCTATTTAACAGTCTGATGGCCTTGAGATTGCAAAACAGCTTCTATCTCTTGGTCTCAGCTTTGATGCACCTGTACTTTCCTGTGACATCGGGTGCTGTAGATATCCTGGAGGGCAGTGTACCCTTTGATGTGTTGGGCAGACCGCACATCCTCTGAAGAGCCCTGCGTTTGCGTGCGTTGTAGTTGCCGTACCAGGCGGTGATACCAGGATGCTCTCAATGGTGCATCTCTAAAAGTTTGAGGGTCTTAGGGGCCAAGCCAAATTTATTCAGCCTCCTGTTGTGGGTGGACCATTTCAGATTGTCAGTGACGTGTACACCGAGAAACTTGAAGCTTTTCATCTTTTCCACAAGCTCCCCGTTGATGTGGATGGGGGCGTGCTCCCTCTGCTGTCCCCTGAAGTCCACGATCAGCTCCTGGGTTTTGTTGAGCTTGAGTGAGAGGTTATTTTCCTGGCACCCCTCCGCCTGGGCCCTCACCTCCTTCCTGTTGGTTGTCTCGTCATTGTTGGTGATCAGGCCTACCACTGTTGTGACGTCTGCAAACTTGATGGTTGAGTTGGAGGCGTGCGTGGCGCCGTGGTCATGGGTGAACATGGAGTACAGGAGGGGACTGAGCACGCACCCTTGTGGGGCCCCTGTGTTGAGGATCAGCGTAGTGGAGGTGTTGTTTCCTACCTTCACCACCTGGGGGCGGCCCGTCAGGAAGTCCAGGACCCTGTTGCAAAGGGCGGGGTTCAGACCCAGGGCCGCAAGCTTAATGATGAGCTTGGAGGGTACTATGGTGTTGAAGGCTGAGCTGTAGTCTGATGTAGTCCTATTTTATTGATGGCGTATATCTATCAATGACAGAGGCAGTCCTTTGACATCACACCTCACTAATCTCTATTGGATCTGTTCTACAGTATTACCTGACTTTATGATTTTACAACCACTCCTCTCTCAATGATGTCTATTTATAGCTGGGTTCATATATCCCCCCTCTTCTGTCCTGTCCTCCTGTCCTTGCCAGCCCTGTCCTGCCTCTCCTGCTCTGTTATGACTGAGGGGTGCTAACTCCTTTCTCCGGCCCTTTACCCTTCAGCAGCCTTAAGTATACTCCCGCCTCTGCCTAGGGCAACACACACACCGCAGCGTGGCCTGCCTGCTTGGTTCATCTGATTAATCTGAGTGCTGTGAAATTGTTGGTTAGTTTATATATTTATTTATTTATGTAATTCGTTCATTTTTGGTGTGTTTTGTGCAGATTGAGTCAGCGTTAAGCCGGATGCCTGGATCTGGTGGGAGGGTGAGCCTGCAGACCAGGTTAGATGAGGTAAGGTCACAGTCACACGCACCAAACCATTCAAGGCCTCATTACATATTTAATGAGGCGTGATTGGGTCTAAATTAGTGCACTGATATGAAACTTTTGGCCGATTCCGATAAGCCCAAAAAAAACGATACAGATATTTAAAATTTTAGCAGCCTTTTAAGTACAGTTAGTTTAAGTACAGTTTTAGTACAGTTAAATAGTTGAAACACTGACCAAATAGTTATTTTGTTGGCATTTACGTATGTCCCCATTACCAGAAAAACATAATCAAAACATATTTATTTTACTTACTTGCTGTGCTGTTTCATTGTTCAGTCTCAACCAGGAATTTATCAAAAATGTCAAGCAGTGAAGTTTCAGCTCTGTCTGTCCGTGGCCTCTTCTGTCGTGGGTCCTCTTCCTCGGTGCGCACTGTCACTGTGTCCGTTTCCATCTTGTTCAGCTGTGTCTAACATTTCACGTAAACTCTGTTTCTTGTCTGCATCGGTCCTTGTACCTGGCATCGAGCATGGTGGCGACACCGTAAAGAGGCTCAGAGAGAATGACTGTTAACGAAGTAGCGGTCCTTGTACCTAGCATCAAGCATGTTGGCTACACAGTAAAGAGGCTCAGAGAGAATGCCTGTTAACGAAGTAGCGGTCCTTGTACCTAGCATCGAGCATGGTGAGTAAAGAGGTAGTAAAGAGTAAAGTAAAGTAAAGAGGCTCAGAGAGAATGCCTGTTAACGAAGTAGCGGTCCTTGTACCTAGCATCGAGCATGGTGGCGGCACAGTAAAGAGGCTCAGAGAGAATGTCACCGAAATAGCTTGTTCACAGCCTCTAGTAGAGTACTTTTCCAAGTTAACCCCACTGTCTGTGTCGGCAGTTTTGTTGAGCAAGCGTTTCAATGCCACGAGAGAGGGTATCACGTCTGCTGCAGACTCAGTTGATGAGCTTATTTCTCAAGTCAGTTGTTAGAATGGAGCTAGGAGTGTGTTCATGTTTCCTAGATGTTTTCAAATGCCATTGAAATGGCTGCAGCGGTATGAGAACCAGCACATTCTTGAGCATGCAATACGGCTTTAATCAGTATGAAATCCTTGTCGGCCTACCGTGCTGTCAGACTCAGCATGTTCATGGGGCTGACAGCGCTGGTCCAAATGTCAGTCGTGAAGCTAATAGAAGTAGCTCATAGATGTGCGTTTCAACAATACTGTGTAACTCCGGTAGGGCAACATTTGAAAAATAGTGCCTACTTGGTAGTGTGTACCGGGGCTCGAGGTGCTCGATCATTCGGCGAAAGCCAACATCATCCATGACAGAGAACGGTTGATTGTCAAGGGCAATGAATTCCATTATCTTGGTGTTAATGGATTTTGCCTTTTGAGTTGTCTCGCTGAAATTTTACTTACTCTTTCAAATGACTGCGCGACTTGAACTTGTTTAGTTGTTAGAAGTGCGCGCTTAGTATTTTTATGCTTTTGTTCTGTGTAGCGCTGTATTTTTCGTGTCGTCAATATGTCATCTACCTACAATTTGAAGTCGGAAGTTTAGATACACTTAGGTTGGAGTCATTAAAACTCGTTTTTCAACCACTCCACAAATTCCTTGTTAACAAACAATAGTTTTGGCAAGTTGGTTAGGACATCTTTCTGTATGACACAAGTAATTTTTCCAACAATTGTTTACATACACTAAGTTGACTGTGCCTTTTAAACAGCTTGGAAAATTCCAGAAAATTATGTAATGTCTTCTGATAGGCTAATTTACATAATTTGAGTCAATTGGAGGTGTACCTGTGGATGTATTTCAAGGCCTACCTTCAAACTCAGTGCCTCTTTGCTTTACATCATGGGAAAATCTAAAGAAATCAGCCAAAACAATGTGTAGACCTCCACAAGTCTGGTTCATCCTTGGGAGCAATTTCCAAATGCCTGAAGGTACCACGTTCATCTGTACAAACAATAGTACGCAAGTATAAACACCGTGGGACCACGCAGCCGTCATACGGCTCAGGAAGAAGACACGTTCTGTCTCCTAGAGATGAACGTACTTTTGTGCGAAAAGTGCAAATCAATCCCAGAACAGCAGCAAAGGACCTTGTGAAGATGCTGGAGGAAACAGGTACAAAAGTATCTCTATCCACAGTAAAAAACGAGTCCTATATCGACATAACCTGAAAGGCTGCTCAGCAAGGAAGAAGCCACTGCTCCAAAACCGCCATAAAAAGCCAGACTACGGTTTGCAACTGCACATGGGGACAAAGATTGTACTTTTTGGAGAAATGTCCTCTGGTCTGATGAAACAAAAAAAGAACTGAGTTTAAATGTATTTGGCTAAGGTGTATGTAAACTTCCGACTTCAACTGTATGTTATGTAGGTATGCGCTTTGACTTCGGTTTTGCACATCGGCGTTAAACTAGACATGATGCCGATGTTGGCATTTTTAGCTAATATCGGCTGATTCCGATATGCTTACCGATTTTTAGATTAAATGTCACCTTTTTGTTGTCATGAACATGTTTGTTTGATGAAATGGACTCGTGTGAGGTAATTAAATAGTATAGATGGGATATAACTTTAAAACCAAGATCTTTGTGTACAGTATGTGTGAATGTTTATGCTATTCCAGCTAAATTACTGTTCCCCTACTCCCCAGGTGGCCTTAGAGAACCGTCTAGAGAGCGTAAACCGTGACCTGGGTTCCATCCGCATGACCCTGAAGAGGTTCCACGTTCTACGCTCCTCTGCCAACATATAGCAATGTTTTTATTAGATGACGTCATAGGTAGGGTCTAGGGCTTTTCCTGGTCAGATTGCATGGTCAGGAAAAACTCCTGTTCCTAGTTATAGATGAATAAATATCACCGTTTTCTGTGATGTAGTTGGATAAAGAACCCTGATTGTTCTCTCTTCACTCGCAGGTTGGCATTTATTGAGATGACTCATGTACTCGAGCAGCTCTGCAGTGGTCACGCTAGCTGGCACAGCCACAATGTCATAAAATCTGATTTAAAACCTTAACCATACTGCTCACCCTAATGCCTAACGTTAAAGGGACATTTCAACATTTTTCAACTTCGTATTCATTATCTGCACTACCACAACATCAACATATGTGAAATGTATGCGTTTCTATGTTTTGTAGTAAAAAATATAGAGGAAGATAAGTGTTTCCGATGATGACATCAGTGTGCATCTTGGGATTTTAACCAATTGTGAGTAGGCGTTGCCTACCAATTGTCTACTAATTGGTTGATGTCATTGGAAACACGTATGCAGCATTTTCGAAATGCAGCATTTTCACCTATGTTGATGTTGGGGTGGTGCTGGAGATGATGATTATGAAGTTGAACATTTTTTAAATGAAGACCAAAAAGCACATTTTTGTTTTCATACTTTTTTATTATTTAGCCAAATTTGACTTTGCAGCTGGCCTATCTAGCGGAAACCGTTCAGTTCTGCCTCCGAGGCAAAACTCATGACAATAAAGGTCAACCTGCTCTTAACTCTGTATCACAGATCACTTGTACATGACCCACAGTCTTTTTTACACATATAACTCTGGGATATTTTTCTACATGTTTGGAAGAGCTCACAATTTTGCGGAGTATATTTTTAGAAATGCACAGATTTGTAAAGTCGTTTACTTTTTTAGACGTTATTAAAAGCGAAATAATATATGCTTTACTTGCCATATTCAGGTAAATTATGTCGATTTCTTTTAATATTTTAATTTTATCAGCCATCTATGGATCAATATAAATATGAATGGCAGAACATCCTAATATCCAGCAGAGACATTTACCCATCTGGAATGTACCACTGCCATCTCCGTCTAGGTCTACATTTTTATGCATCGTTTTGATATGTTTTTATTCCTCGTACACTGCATAAAATTGTATTTATTACATTTAATTGTTGTGTTCATTACAATGTTTATTCCTGGTGCATTAAATATAATAATCTTGATAGCCTACAACATTCAATTAAAAAAAAAGATGTTTGCCCAAGCCATTGTTTTTCCCAGTTCCATCATTACTTGAAAATCTTTTACAAAAACCTTGTATTTTAGGAAATTTGAAGTTGCTTGCCTTTTTCCATTTTTATATATTTTATCTCCTTTGAACATTATTTTGTGTTAATTCTGTTGTGAAGGGAAGGACTCCATCAGTACCTAACCCCCCTCTCTTCCTAGTATACTATGGACCTCCTGCAAAAAATGAAACCAGCACACATTTGAAATATTACACACAAGTACACTGCTCCACAAATGGACATTGCTTGAAGCAACGTCTTATTGTAATGCATGGAATTTACACAGTATTTGCACTGTTTCAGTTTTTTGGGCCATGTAGTTTTTTTTGCAGTTGGCAATGAATGACTTGACATGAACTTCACTGGAACTAAAATGTACTGTTGTTCTTTCAATAAATAACGCTTACATTATTACAACACCTGGGTCTCTGTGGGTTATCAAGACTATATACAGTGCATTCAGAAAGTATTCAGATCCCTTGAATTCTTCCACATTTTGTTACATTGCAGCCTTATTCTAAAATGGATTAAATACTCTTTTTTTTCTCCACTAAATCAATCTACACACACTAACCCATAATGACAAAATAAAAACTCTGGAACAGGTTTTCATCAAGGATCTCTGTACTTTGCTCCGATCATCTTTCCCTCAATCCTGACTAGTCTCCCAGTCCCTGCCGCTGAAAAACATCCACATAGCATGATGCTGCCACAATGCTTCACCGTAGGGATGGTGCCAGGTTTGCTCCAGACGTGTGTGAGGGAAAGATTATGTATTTACCTAATTTATTTGATATTAATGGTTAACAATTCATATTTAATTAACAGTAAGACATTTCTGTACTAATGTCTGTGTTTTTATGGTCGCTCTAGATCCCTGCAGCTAATCTTGGCGTGTTGGCACCAGAGATGGCTTGAGCTGACAAATGAGTTAAAGACTGCATTACATAGACAATAATGTGTTTTACTAGGGATAGCTTAGGAGTAGAACAATCCCTCATTGTCTCAAAATCATCCTTGCATCTGGAAACTAAACCAGGATGGGGTTATGACAACAACCCTATGCAGATAACGACCGGATTAACCTAGAATGGTTTATGATGCCCCAATCTGCATGGAATGGTTGGAACCAATCATGACTAAGCATTTTTAGTGTCAGCTATATTTTGTACTTTGCATTTGTGTAAAGGTTGGGTTACTCGGTCCAACACCCATGGGTGTGAGGTCGACCAGCCTCATTATTGCAATAATTAATCGATATTGAATAAAGATGATTGTTTGAAGAAATGACAGTCTCTCACTTGATTAGAATATTCCACGACACGAGACGCTTGGCATTCAGGCCAAAGAGTTCAATCTTGGTTTCACCAGACCAGAGAATCTTATTTCTAATGGTCTGAGAGACCATCCAAGCAAGCTGTCTTGTGCCTTTTACTGAGGAGTGGCTTCCATCTGCCCAGCTAGCACAGTGGATCTGGGCCGATTCCTGCTGAAAGTCAGACTCGGCCGACGTCATGTGGCTCGAGTCTGGGCCGCCTTCGGCACTATTACTTATGGCTAGGATGCGGGGATTGCCCTTAGGCCAATTCCGGTGTGAGTTATCTGGCCCAAATGTATTACTTAGGGCTCTGGCCGATTGTGGCTACTCTGGCAGATGACTGAACGGGCTGCTTTATATAATTAACATTATTTTTCCATATTTCCTCATTGTTTCTGTGATCAAAAAATACTATTAACATTTAAATTACATTCTTTAAGAGTCCTGTTTAAGTAGTATTTTAATTTTAGTATTTTAATACTTTGTGCAAGGCAATTGATAAGCATTAAAAACTGGATGGAGCCTCCCGAGTGGCGTAGCGGTCTAAGACACTGCATTACAGTGCAAACTGGGTCGCTTCAGATGCTGGTTCGAGACCCAGGCCGACCGCGACCTGGAGACCCATGAGGCGACGCACATGGGTTAGTGGAGGGAGAGACCCATGAGCGTCGTCCGAGTTAGTGGAGGGTTTGGCCCAGCCGGGATGTCCTTGTCCCATCGCGACTCCTGTGGCAGGCCAGGTGCATGCACGCTGACATGGTCACCAGTGTACGGTGTTTCCTCCGACACAAATTATTTTTTTGTGGATGGGTATAATTTGGATGTGTAATAGTAATATTTAAAATGTCTAAATCTGGTAATTTTGTATACATTTATAAAAATTTGCACCGGGCCGCTTCTGGGGAGTTTCTGGTAAAATTCAGGCAAAGTCGGTTGAATTACGGTAGACGGAAACGGCCCGATGTACCCGGGCTAATTCTGGGCAGTCATTCATTTTGATTTCCGTGTCGAGTCTGACACCCGATTCCAGGCCGATTCAATCAGTTCCAGCTCCCCGGAAGGGGGCCGCTTTTGGGCCGATTCCTCATTGCTAGCTGGGTGGCCACTACCATAAAGGCCTGATTGGTGGAGTGCTGCAGAGATGGTTGTCCTTCTGGAATGTTCTCCCATCTCCACAGAAGAACTCTGGAGCTCTGTCAGAGTGACCATCGGGTTCTTGGTCACCTCCCTGACCAAGGCCCTTCTCCCCCGATTGCTCAGTTTGGCCGTGTGGCCAGCTCTAGGAAGAGTCTTGGTGGTTCCAAACTTCTTCCATTGAAGAATGATGAAGGCCACTGTGTTCTTGGGGACCTTAAATGCTGAAGATATTTTTTGGTACCCTTCCCTAGATCTGTGCCTCGACACAATCCTGTCTCGGAGCTCTACGGGCAATTCCTGCGACCTCATGGCTTGGTATTTTCTCTGACATGCACTGTCAACTGTGGGACCTTATATAGACAGGTGTGTGCCTTTCCAAATTATGTCCAATCAATTGAATTTACCACAGATGGACTCCAATCAAGTTGTAGAAACATCTCAAGGATGATCAATGGAGGCTATTATAGCAGCAAAAGGGGGACCAACTCCATATTAATGCCCATAATTTTGTAATGAGATGTTCGATGAGCAAGTGTCCACATACTTTTGGTCATGTAGTGTATAATGTTATACATTTTAGAATAAGGCTGAATGTAACAAAATGTGGGAAAAATGGGAGGAGTCTGAATACTTTCCAAATGCACTGTATATGCATATCTACCTCAATTACCTCGTACCCCTGTGTAACCGATGTGAAATGGCTAGCTAGTTAGCGGTGGTGCGCGCTTATAGCATTTCAATCGGTAATGTCACTCGCTCTGAGACCTGAAGTAGTTGTTCCCCTTGCTCTGCAAGGGCCGTGGCTTTTGTGGCGCGATGGGTAACGATGCATCGTGGGTGTCAGATGATGATGTGTGCAGAGGGTCCCTGGTTCGAGCCCAGGTAGGGGCGAGGAGAGGGAAGGAAGCTATACTGTTACACCTGCACATCGACTAGGTACTGGTACCCCGTGTATATAGCGAAATTATTGTTACTCATTTTGTATGTATTCCTAGTCTTATTCTTAAATGTTTATATTATTTATACTTTGTTTTCTCTCTACATTGTTGGGAAGGGCCGTAAGTAGGCATTTCACTCTTAGTCTAGATGACTGATAGGTGGTGTTGTGTTGTAGCCACCAAGCCTCCCTCACCGGTGGAAGATATATAAATGTTTTTTATTAGTGTCTACATTCCTTTCTGCTACGTTTACTCTATTACAGACACATTGATGCATACTTTTCAATTATATTATGTGAGCTAAACATACAAATATAAAAATATTAAAAACATTTTCCCGAAACTAGTTAGTATAGTTTTTAGAAGTTATTAATGTTGATGTCCCCACTACAACAACAACAACAATTGTTATAAATTTGTCCTTGAAACATTTCATTGAAATAATGTAGAAATCAAATCAAATGTATTTATAAAGTCCTTCTTACATCAGCTGATACCTCAAAGTGCTGTACAGAATCCCAGCCTAAAACCCCAAACAGCAAGCAATGCAGGTGTAGAAGCACGAATTCCATTCATTCCTATGGCGGACTGATCCTACTGTGGAGTGCCAATATGTCCTACCGCTGGCCTTAAAGCCTCTCAATGGTCAATCCAGGGTTTCTTTCAGAGAGGAAGATGGAGGCCCAAATCGGCGGAAAATCTGTCTACCTCCAGCAGGTGTTTATTTTTTGGGGCCCACCAAGCAAGGAGTTTTTGTATGGAGGTCAATGAGAGTCTAATTTGGTCAACAACAAAAAATTATTGACTTATTTAGAAGTTTCGTAATGCTTAAGTTGTTACGAGTGTACTGATATAAGTAGGAAAAGTGACATCCCGGCAACTTTGATAAAAACACTTTATACCGGAGTTTTCTCGAAATGGCTATGCAAAGCCTATTCATGGCATGAGGCTAGTAGCATAGCATCGCACTCCATTGAATACAGGCGCTTGACGTCAACAACCTTCCATCTCATTTTTAAATAATGAGATGTATCCACCAGAGAACGGATAGGCGGGAGCTAGACATCCCACTGTGTCGCTTTGTGGACAACGACTCCCATTGTTAGGGCGGAGAGACATGTATTTTGTCAGTATATCCATAATCTTTGATTATACATTATACATAATTGCACACTGTACGAAGTAGAGGCACAGTCCAGGTCTGCGATTACAGTATATAGCCACTATGGGGCGCTTTCTGTCTAGCCTACAGGACAGATATGAAGTCAGTGGCATATGATGTGGATGGACAAGGAACATAACCTGTAGCCTACGACCACAACTGGTAATTTGTTACGTAATTTTCCAGAAGGAGAATGTTTCGAGTCCGATGTTTTAGCTGTCACTGAAAAGCACAGAGAGACAGAATGAACATTCGCTGTCAGCTTTATTCTCAAAGGGGAAACAGCAGGTGCACATCCAAATAAGTGGAATGTCATGAAAGCATCGCGATGTCCGTTGAAGAATGTAGCTAGGTAACCTGGCTTTATTCGCCGCATTCAGACTAGAATTGCCCGGACAAATAGGCTATGTCAACCGAACATGATGCAGATAGGTCTTGGGGATATGTAACAGTGTTCCTATTTTCGATGCGAGTCGTGATCAGGCAAGACAGTGAACCGACAGGACACTCGATGAATTGACAGCACTGCCGCTATTGGAGGAAAAGACGTGGATAGATGCAGAATTATTTGCAAATTTGCTGGGGTAGCCTGTCATTTGATGTAGGTGTCATTGGTTATAGTAAAGCAATTTCATAGCCAATAGACCGTGTTGCGTGTATTTTGACAAATTCCAGGAAATCCAACAGCGCGTTGGGAGAATTGCAGTAACACATTTTTATCATATTGCAGGTGAGTGTTCTTATAATCTTGATTTGGTGTTTGGTTGAGTACAGCCGCTCGAACAGTAAGGCATGGAATGGTGAGGATGAAAAATGGCCAGGTAGCGACAGATGTTGCTAGGAAACCGGTTTACATTGTTACCTTCACTGGCTGGGTGGGTGGGTGCTGACATTTGACTTGAAACAATAGCGAAAAGTGTAGGAGGCGCGTCCATTAGGCTACTTAAAAGTACATTGAATTGAAAACTCAAATTATATAATTGCTCCTGTCTACAGAAAACATTTAATTACTACACCAGATAGCATGATTTAAACTTTGAAATAATAATTCGATATTAAACTGATTGTGGCAGTAGGCCGGTTATGACATTAGTCATGTAAACACGTTACTCTGTTTATCATAATTAGCGTACGGTCATAATCGAAGTAAGCCTACGCCGATTTTCTGAGCAATTTTTACCCTTAATCAGAGTTATAGGGGTCATGGCTAGCAGAGATACAGCTTTTGTCAGAATTGACTTTTTGTAGCAGGTTTAAGATAATTTACACAGCAGGTTAGGTGAATTAGGTTAAAGTTAAGTTTTAATGTCACATGCACAAGTAGGCCTACAGATAAATGTGTTTCTTGCAAGCTCTAAACCTAACAATGCAGTAATCAATATCAATGTAGTACTATAAATAACAAGGTAGAACAATAACACAATAAATACAAATAAGAACATGAGAAGTAAGTAAGCATACTATATATAGGGTCAGTTTCAATACCATATTTACAATGTGCAAGGGATACACAGCCATGCAATCTCCATAGACAATCATTGGCAGTATAATGGCCTTACTGAAGAGCTCAGTGACTTTCAACGTGGCATCATCATAGGATGCCACCTTTTCAACAAGTCAGTTCGTCAAATTTCTGCCCTGCTAGAGCTGCGCAGGTCAACTGTTATTGTGAAGTGGAAACGTCTAGTAGCAACAGTGGCTCAACTGCGAAGTGGAGGCCACACAAGCTCACAGAACGGGACCGCCGAGTGCTGAAGCGCGTAGCGTTCGTCTGTCCTCGGTTGCAACACTCACAACCGAGTTCCAAACTGCCTCTGGAAGCAACGTCAGCATAATAAGATCACCATGCGCAATGCCAAGCGTCGGCTGGACTGGTGTAAAGCTTGCCGCCATTGGACTCTGGAGCAAGTGTTCTCTGGAGTGATGAATCACGCTCCACCATCTGGCAGTCCGACGGACAAATCTGGGTTTGGCGGATGCCAGGAGAACGCTACCCCCCCCAATGCATAGTGCCAACTGTAAAGTTTGGTGGAAGATGAATATAGTCTGGGGCTGTTTTTCATGGTTCAGACCCCTTAGTTCCAGTGAAGGGAAATCTTAACGCTATGGCATACAATGACATTCTAGACGATTCTGTGCTTCCAACTTTGTTTGGGGAAGGCCCTTTCCTGTTTCAACATGACAATACCCTCGTACACAAAGCGAAGTCCATACAGAAATGGTTTGTTGAGTTCGGTGTGGAAGAACTTGACTGGTCTGCACAGAGCCCTGACCTCAACCCCATCGAACACCTTTGGGATGAATTGGAACACTGACTGCGAGCCAGGCCTAATCGCCCAACATCAGTGGCCGACCTCACTAATGCTCTTGTGGCTGAATGGAAGCAAGTCCCCGCAGCAATGTTCCAACATCTAGTGGAAAGCCTCCCCAGAAGAGTGAAGGCTGTTATAGCAGCAAAGGTGCCCATCATTTTGGAATGAGATGTTTGACGAGCAAGTGTCCACATACTTTTGGTAATGTATTGTATGTGAGTGTGTGTGTGCGCATGTGTGTAGTGTCAGTATAAATGTGTGTACATGTTATGTGTGTGTGAGTAAATCAAGTGTATTGGAGTGTCGGTGTGCGTGAGTGTGTAGAGTCCTGTGATTGTGCATAGAGACTGCAAAAATAAAATACTAGGGTCACCTCAGATAGTCCGTATAGCCATTTTGTTAGCTATTTAGCAGTATTATGTCTTGGGAATAGAAGCTGTTCAGGAGCCTGTTGGTGTCAGACTTGATGCACCGATACCACTTGCCGTGGGGAAACAGAGAGAAAATTCTATGGCTGGAGTCTTTAACGGTTTTCGGTGCCTTCCTTTCACACCACCTGATAGGAAAAGGGTTAGGGTTAGCTAAAAATTAAGAAGGAAAAAGAAAACTGAGTGTACAAAACATTAGGAACACCTGCTCTTACCGTGACAAAGACCAACCGGGTGAATCCAGGTGAAAGCTATGATCCCTTATTAATGTCACCTGTTAAATCCACTTCAATCAGTGTAGATGAAGGGGAGGAGACAGGTTAACGAAGGATTTTTAAGCCTTGAGACAGTTGAGACATGGATTGTGTATGTGTACCATTCAGAGGGTGAATGAGCAAGACAAAAGATTTAAGTGCCTTTTTACGGGGTATGGTAGTAGGTGCCAGGCGCCCCGGTTTGAGTGTGTCAAGAACTGCCACGCTGCTGGGTTTTTCACGCTCAACAGTTTCCCGTGTCTGTCAAGAATGGTCGACCATCCAAAGGACATCCAGCCAACTTGACACAACTTTGGGAAGCATTTCAAAGGGCCAGCATCCTTGTGGAACGCTTTCGACACCTAGAGTCCATGCCCTGACGAATTTAGGCTGTTCTAAGGGCAAAAGGGGATGTAACTCAATATTAGGAAGATGTTCCTAATGTTTTGTACACTCAGTGTATATCAACAGAGATGGGCAGTATTTCTCTCACATGTATTTGAAATACAGTGAACTCCAAAAGTGTTGGGACAGTGACACAGTTGTTTTGGCTCTGTACTCCAACACTTTGGATGTAAAATGATACAATAACTATGAGGTTAAAGTGCAGACTGTCAGCTTTAATTTGATGGCGTTTTCACCCATGTCGTGTTTACATGCTTTGCAAGAAGAACAATTTCCCTAATCATCTTTTTTACATGGACACTTATCAAATCAATTTACGTGATCGCCAATCAAAATACACGTTCTACCATGTTAGTTTTGTGCAGCATATTTTATTCTGAGTTCGGACATATACAGTTTGTATGTGAAAACTAAAAATGGGAGCCACTGTGGCCCCTGATGATGAGTTCAGATTTTTGCCTGTCCCTGGCCTAGCTGATTGTTGAGGTGCGGAGTGTCAGTGATACACATCTGAAATAGTCCTAGGCCTATCGCAATATACCAAAATACAGTCGCGGGAAAAACACAAAGGAGAAAAGACAAATAAAAAACTCATCTGTCTTTAGTTATCAGAACTCTCCTCAACAGTAGTATAGGCCTATAGACTATCTTATTGGCACTAGCGGAGAGTATCGCCCATATCCCTGTCTTTATCATTGGGTGAGTCAGTGACTGTTCTGAGAGAGTCCGCTTCCCGCAGCTATCCAGACTGACTTGCTGCAGCCTGGTAGAATCGACGACCCTGTGAGGGCCCTAGGAGACCGCATCCCAAAAACGGTGACCACGCCGTTTGGGGTGGAAGAGCTGACACATCCAGGAAAAATGTGGTGATGATGTATTCTTTCTCTCCTATGTGGCCTACCCTTCCCTCTTCTGTCTACACGGAGCAAGGGAATAGGGCCTTCCCCTCATCTTCGAGCCACCTCGATGAGAGGAAAGAGACAGGCCTGCGACTCCTGGAAAGGACTGCCAGCCACTTATGCACTCTCTCTGTTTAACAGTTGTTGCGTTTTTCTTGGAGAAGTGGAATGACTAACGCCTTGATCACACCGACAGCGTCAATGCGCAAAATGTCACGCAGCATCATCTGGATATGTGCGCAACAAAGTTCCAACATTCACCTTCTGCTACCATTTCTGTCCAGTCATCTACGCATTCAGTTTGACGCATACTTTCGATAAATCCAACATATGCACCACACAGAACGCACTGCAACTACCTCTGCAACGCAGTGCTGGAAGGCAAACACAGCACTCCATTTGAAATGAATAGACTTCTGGTGGACCAAAATGCAATGACGCTGTCGGTGTGATCGCGACGTAAACAGATTGTTCCTTTAGACGTTTTTCCTCGACCCCCTGGGGTTGTTGATGTTGGGACCACCCTGGCTTTGGAGAGCATGTTTTGCATTATGGGAGTTGGCCGTGTCCCCACATCTGAGATATTTGCATAACCTTGGTTCTCTGATATTATGAGTGATATATCTCACCTCATTCCTCTGCTCGCAAGAGCGTGAGGAAGTGAACCATGCTTGAGAATAACCAGAGGGCGGGAGAGTGGCTCTTTTAAAGGAAGGTGAGGGTCTCCCCTAATTTGCCACTCTACCTGTCTGTCTCTGACAGACGCTTTTGATGGCTAATTCCGAGAGTAGGCGATCCTTAGCGAATCCCCCGCATATGATATATCTCACTCATAATATCAGAGAACTGATGTTAGGCAATTAACCTTAAGATTTCCATTGGCGAAGCAGTTTCTACATATCTTCATACTAAAGCAACTTTGATAACACTCATGGTCAGCTATAACAAGATATTCTGTTAGAGGCTTATTGTATTTGCATGCCTGTGCAGTAATAGTTTTTTTATATCAGGGCAGCTTAACTGCTTTATCCTTAGTCTCTGTTGCATAAACAGTGCATTTCTCCAAAAAAGCCATGACAATGTGTTATTTATCTTTTGGTGTGGTCACTGCTTTCAATGAGGAACTGAATGTACACCATAGAGATAGTTAGAGGACGCAACATTGTATCTGTCCCATTATGGCGTCTGCTTGGGCATCGCCATTGAGGCCATCTCCAATTTGAAGTAGTACATTTTCTTCTTCCACTACTTCTATGAGTTGGTAAACAAACTGAAAGGGTGCATACTGCCACCTGGAGTGTGTTGTTTGAACAGGTATAAAGCCATGGTTGATGATTTACTGCCACCTGCAGTTATGGAAGGTTTGCTCAAAAGTATAATTCATTAACTGAACCCTCCTGATGACCTAGATGGAATTATGTGGTCCTTCCTGAACCCGTAGGAAGTCCCATCCAGTTGACTACTTCAAAATGTTGAAAATCATCAACGGCGCTGCCCATTCTGAAGCAGGCTTTTGGGCACTAAAGTCCTCTATCTATCTCTATGATGCACACACATCACAGCAGGACCAGATCTCTCACCATATGACCAAATACACCACTAGATCACACAGGGACACACTGAGCGTTTTCTGCATAGACAGTGGGGACCCACCTTTCTACCCCACCTACTTCTTACACAATATTGGGTTGTTAGATTTGTGTGCGTGCATCAGCGTATGTCTGTTACCGTTCTTAGGAGGGACTGTGTGTGTATTAGCCTATTTGTATCCAGTTAGTGTTGTGTGTGTGTGCAGGGTACACAGTAGCTGTGTGTCAGGGGCAATGTTCCCTCTAAGCTGGGCGCTGTAGCCCGGAGACTGCCGCACAGCTTCACTCAACTTTCTAGAGTTTTCCCTGTTAGTTAACGTTTCCCTCGAATCAACGAAATATTAGAAACTTTCAATAAAACATACCGAAACAAAACGAACTATGCAAGAGATTTTGTTGTAGGCAGAACGCATCGGAGTAGGATTCTATTGCATTGACATGTACTACTCAGCCCATACTCTTCACAGACCAATCAGAGCTGCAGTAGGCCTATATGCAAGTGGAACATTGCCATATATGGATCTGTGCTGTTTACTTTCAACTGGACTGTGTTTACAGCAGTGGTCATGAGTAGATGTGATTGTTTTGAGATCAAAGAAAGAGCTGCATAAAGCCACTTGTGCACGTTTTGTTAATATCCTTTGCTAGTTAGTGAGTTATTATCCCAGTTATAGATCATTTGTAGTCAGCGATGGGGGAGTGATTGTTCCTACAAGAGCACAAAACGTATACATCTCTAGACATCTTTGAGAAGCGAGTCAGGTAAAGAGTATTTCTTTGTCTTAAAGGGGCAGTATTTTGAAACAGGCTTGAATAAGTTAAGTAGCCAATAGGCAGAGAGGGTAGTATAATTTGTGTGATTCTCTGTAATAATGATATGGGAATAATAATGCATTTTATTTTGTAAAGTGGTTTCTTGCATCAAACACAAAAACATTTTTAGTCACCTCCTTGTCTGAAGGAAAGGTGGATGTTGGTCTATATTGAACACCACACGTTGGCTGCTACCGTAGGCTGAATGATAGAACAGCTAGTTCCATGTTAAAATGTTATGGGATGCATTTTCTCCATTGTTTTCTATGATAGGTCACTCAAGTAGGCCTACATTATGATCAAATAGCCACAGTAGCCTACTTGGCCACTGTTAAAACTGTAACTTAAAGCGGGTACAGCCCCAGTGTTCACAGTGAACATGCGCTGGAAGTTGCACAGAATTTGCGCTCAGCAGACCTGAAATTTACTCAGTGCTCCCAAACATTTGAGGGAACATTGATCAGGGGCCTGGTTCCTCTGGGAGTTTAATGGGGCAATCCGCAGTTGAGTCAATAATAGTCAATGCGTTCTCCCCACCAATGTTTCTGTAAAGATGGGGCAGGACAAATCTAACCACTCTCAAATTCACAGACAGAGCTATGTGTGCAAGGGCTGACCATCCATGATATCAAAATGATAGGCATTTGTAAGTTATATTCTTCAAGAACCAATGGGTACATATCATGAATCTATCAATCGAAAAATGAATGTAGCAACTGCAGATTTCCCCTTTTGAAGGTAATCACTCTATAGACAGTGGGGAGCAGCTGTCCCATAGGAGAACACTGCCTGTTTCAGCCCTGAGGGGTGTGTGTTCATTTGTATCTTGGGCTCAAGGGAACCTGGCGCCTCTCCGCTCCAGTTCCCTCTACACCCCGCTTCACCTAACACACCCAAGTACAGTTAACCCAGGCCTATTTCAATACATAGAAATGCCTTCCTGCTCTATGAAATGGCCCTTTTCCTTCCTCTCAGACAGAATGACTGGCATTATGTATGAGGAGTCTGGATGAACAGAGAGCTCTGCTGTGTGTGATTATCAAGGCCGAATAATTAGGTTTGTATTATGAATAATGTTAGGAAGCAGCCAGCGCAGAAACAATGAGTCATACTATTGATTGCCGCCTTTCTTCTCCCTCTCCCCCTCCCTCTTGCCATCCCTCCCCTCTTTCGATAAGGCTGTGGACTCCATCAGCAGCAGCAGCAGGAGCTCCACTGCTGCAGCCAGGCCAGAGGGGGAGGAGAGGGAGAGAGAGAAGCTGTCACAGGATGCCATGTCATCCCCACCAAGAGGCTATTTATAGCAGGGTAAACACAGGGATTCCAGACCATTGAACATGGCTTCCCAGCCAATGAATGACTATTCCATTCAGCTTGTCTGGTTCTAAGTCTCACTCGTTAGGTTTTATTACAGAGCCGCTCTCTAGTGGAGCCATCACTATATAGATTTTTTTATGGGCAAGATTTTTTTTTATTGCATAGTCAACCAAAAGTAAGTAATTTTGATTGTATAGTCAAGTCATCAATGACAGCGCTAGTTACGGAGACACGAGTGGGGTGTGCATGTGTTTGTGGGAGGGTGGATTGGTGTGTGTGAATTTCTTATGATATGATGCAGGACTGCCCTTTCGTAACTAGGTTTCATATAACGGTGTACTTACTCAATAGTCATTGGTTCCCTATTTACACTACCCCATGAGTGTTTTGTATGTGAGTAACATACATTTGTGGCTTAACACTGCGAAAATACACCCTCTCCTCTTAGTCAAAGCACGTCATTGTCCTACCAAGTGCCACAAATATAGCTATTTGTTAATCAGACCCTCTATTTCTCCATATATTCCCCCCCCCACAAATGTCTTTCTTTTAGGCTCTCATTTCCTGAAGCAAAATGGGTTAGAATGGGAAAAAAGTATATAACAGAAGCTTTAATAGGTTTGTCATCAGGAGAGACTATGTAAAAAAAAATAAAAAAAATACATTCTACTCTGACAACTGCTATTCCTGGGAACTATTTTGGAGAAGATAAAATAAATGGTATTATTACTGAAGTACGCCTGTCTTTTACGTCACAACCAGCTTACTGGCTTACCACATGTCTCATCTCCAAAATGCCTCGTTTTCAGTAAGATGGCATTGGCAACATCCTGAAACTGTTTTACCACCGCATGCGCCACCCAAATTGACGTCCTTTTTTATGTCTAGGGGAAACTTCACGCCAGAGTGTTTAAAAAAATGTATTATTTATTTATTATGAATCCCCATTTAGCTGCTACCACATATCTACAACACAAAATCCATGTGTACAGTGTGAATGTTATCATGTGTGTGTATGCATGTGTCTGTGCCTATGTTTGTGTTGCTTCACAGTCCCCGCTGCTCCATAATGTGTATTTTTATGTTTTGTAAATCTGATTCTACACTTGCATCAGCTACTTAATGTGAAATAGAGTTTCATGTAGTCATGGCTCTATGTAGTACTGTGCACCTCCCATTGTCTGTTCTGGACTTGGGGACTGTGAAGAGACCTCTGGTGGCATGTCTTGTGGGGTATGCATGGGTGTCTGAGCTGTGTGCTAGTCTTGTGGGGTATGCATGGGTGTCGGAGCTGTGTGCTAGTCATTTAAACAGACAGCTCAGTGCTTTCAATATGTCAATACCACTCACAAATATGGATGAAGTCAATCTCGCCTCTACTTTGAGCCAGCAGAGATTGACATGCATATTATTAATGTCTGCTCTGTGTATATCCAAGGGCCAGCCGTGCTGCCCTGTTCTGAGCCAATTTTCCTCAGTCCCACTTTGTGGCACCTGACCACACGACTAAACAGTAGTCCAGGTGTGACAAAACTAGAGCCTGGAGGACCTGCCCTGTTGATAGTGCTGGTAAGAATGCAGAGCAGCGCTTTATTATGGACAGACTTCACCCCATCTTAGCTACTGTTGTATCAATATGTTTTGACCATGACAGTTTACAATCCAGGGTTACTCCAAGCAGTTTAGTCAGCTCAACTTGATCAATTTCCACATTATTTATTACAAGATTTAGTTGATGTCCCAAATACAATGCTTTTAGTTTTTGAAATATTTAGGACT
Source organism: Salvelinus fontinalis (assembly GCF_029448725.1). Classification (NCBI taxonomy): domain Eukaryota; kingdom Metazoa; phylum Chordata; class Actinopteri; order Salmoniformes; family Salmonidae; genus Salvelinus; species Salvelinus fontinalis. The sequence continues at coordinate 34,210,736 of NC_074685.1, forward strand.
AATTTATTCCTTGCCATCCATTCTGAAACTAACTGCAGCTCTTTGTTAAGTGTTGCAGTCATTTCAGTTGCTGTAGTAGCTGACGTGTATAGTGTTGAGTTATCCACATACATAAACACACTGGCTTTACTGAAAGCCAAGTGGCATGTCGTTAGTAAAGATTGAAAATTGTAAGGGGCCTAGAGCTGCTCTGGGGAATTCCTGATTCTACCTATTATGTGAGAGGCTTCCATTGAAGAACACCCTCTGTGTTCTGTTAGACAGGTAACTCTTTATCCACATTGTAGCAGGGGGTGTAAAGCCATAAAGCATACGTTCTTCCAACAGCAGACTATGATTGATAATGTCAAAAGCCGCACTGAAGTCGTAACAAAACAGCTTCCTTTTTATCATAAATTTCTCTCAGCCAATCATCAGTTATTTGTGTAAGTGCTGTGCTTCTGAATGTCCTTCCCTATGAACATGCTGAAAGTCTGTTGTTAATTTGTTTACTGTAAAATAGCATTGTATCTGGCCAAACACAATTTTCCCCAAAAGTTTACTAAGGGTTTGTAACAGGCTGATTGGTCGGCTATTTGAGCCAGTAAAGGGGACTTTACTATTCTTAGGTAGCGGAATGACTTTTGCTTCCCTTCAAGCTTGAGGGCACACACGTTCTAGTAGGCTTAAATTTAAGATTTGGAAAATAGGAGTGGCAATATTGTCCACTATTATCCTCAGTAACTTTCCATCCAAGTTGTCAGACCCTGGTGGCTTGTCATTGTTGATAGACGACAAAACATTTTTCACCTCTTCCACACTCACTTTACAGAATTCAAAATTACAATTCTTGTCTTTCAGAATTTGGTCAGATATACTTGGATGTGTAGTGAGAGTGTTTGTTGATGGCATGTCATGCCTAAATCTTCGAATCTTGCCAATTTTTTAATCGTTAAAGTATTTGGCAATATCCTCCGGTTTTGTAATGAATGAGCCATCTGATTTAATGAACGATGGAGCAGAGTTTGCCTTTTTTCCCAAAATGTTATTGAAGGTGCTCCAAAGCATTTTACTATCATTCTTTGTTATTTATCTTTCTTTCATAGTGTAGTTTCTTCTTCTTTTTGTTCGGTTTAGTCACATTATTTCTCAATGTACAGTGTGTTTGCCAGTCGGTTGTGCAGCCAGATTTATTTGCCATTCCTTTTGCCTCATCCCTCTCAACCCTACAATTTTTCAATTTCTCATCAATCCACAGGGATTTAACAGTTTTTACAGTCATTTTCTTAATGGGTGCATGCTTATTAGTAACTGAGATAAGAAATTTCGTAAATGTGTCAAGTGCAACATCTATTTGCTCCTCATTACACATAACGGACCAACAAATATTCTTTACATCAACAGCATAGGAATCATTACAAAAGTTATTGTATTTTATTTATTTATTTATTTTTATTTATTTAACCTTTATTTAACCAGGTAGGCAAATTGAGAACACGTTCTCATTTACAATTGCGACCTGGCCAAGATAAAGCAAAGCAGTTCGACACATACAACAACACATAGTTACACATGGAGTAAAAACAAACATATAGTCAATAATACAGTGAAAAAAATAAGTCTACAGTATATACAATGTGAGCAAGTGAGGTGAGATAAGGGGGGTGAAGGCAAACAGATATATGTATAAATAAATAAAAATATAAAAAGGCCATGGAGGCGAAGTGAGTACAACACAGCAAGTAAAATAAAAACTAAAAAAAACACTGGAATGGTTGGTTTGCATTGGAAGAAAGTGCAAAGTAGAGACAGAAATAATGGGGTGCAAAGGAGCAAAATAAATTAATAAATAAATACAGTAGGTAAAGAGGTAGTTGTTTGGGCTAAATGACCACTACACTATATATATATATATATATATATATATATATATATATATATATATATATATATATATATACTCTATACACTATACTGTTTGTCACTACCCTGGTAGGTTGACTCATAAGCTTTTTCTTGAGTTGGCAGCTTATGAAAGCCAGTCAATATTTAAATCACCCAGAAAATATACCTCTGTTGATGTCACATATACATTATCAAGCATTTCACACATGTTATCGAGATATTGACTATTAGCACTTGGTGACTATAGCAGCTTCCCACCAGAATAGGCTTTAGGTGAGGCAGATGAACCTGTAGCCATATGACTTCAACAGTATTTAACATGAGATCATCTCTCATCTTTACAGGAATGTGGTACTGAATTTAAACAGCAACACTTCCACCATTGGCATTTCTGTATTTTCTGTAAATTTTATAACCATGTATTGCTACCACTGTATCATGAAAGGTATTATCTAAGTGAGTTTCAGAGATAGTCAGAATATAAATGGCATCTGTTAATAACAAGCAAGTTATTCATTTCATGAACCTTGTTTATTGAGCTACATATTTTACTGTGGGCTATTTGTAGCACTTTTCTGGGATGCTTGCTTGTTTTCATTGATTTACTGGGAAGCTTAGCAGAAGTAGACATGTTCATGTTATTTATGTTAGTGCAGGGTGAGCTGCACACAGTGGACTTCCTAGTAGGGCACACCGCCTCAGTGCTAACAGTATAACTCTGGTTCATAGACACATGATTGCTGCATATATAGCTGTAGCATCAGCAGAGGCATTCAGGGCAGTCAGAGGGACATAAATTAGGATACTTACATTGTGTCTACCAATTTCCCTTGTATAATGTAAATTTGCTAAGCCTTATGATGACTCAGCAACACAATGGTAGGGATTAACTGAGCTTGGCTTGGGTCATTGATAAGTCATTGTCTTAACGTAGCCTTATAATGCTGTGAAATGATCCAGGAACCCACATTATTTGGGTAGATCCCATCCTCCTTATAAAAAGTGTTTTGTTTCCAAAAAGTATCAAAATTGTCAACAAAAGTTACACCCATTGAGCGTTTCTCTAGTCAGGAGCATGATGTTTCTGTGTGTCAATTTTTTTCTTAATTCTTTTACCCCTTTTTCTCCCCAATTTCGTGTTATCCAATTGGTAGTTACAGTCTTGTCTCATCGCTGCAACTCCCGTACGGACACGGGAGAGGCGAAGGTTGAGAGCCGTGTGTTTTGTCCTACAAAACACAACCCAACCAAGCCGCACTGCTTCTTGACACAATGCCTACTTAACCCGGAAGCCAGCCGCACCAATGTGTCGGAGGAAACACCGTACACCTGGCGACCTGGTCAGCGTGCATTGCGCCCGGCCCGCCACAGGAGTCGCTAGTGCGCGATGGGACAAGGACATCCCTGCCGGCCAAACCCTCCCCTAACCCAGACGACGCTGGGCCAATTGTGTGCCGCCCCATAGGTGGGCCGCGACAGAGCCTGGACTCGAACCCAGAATCTCTAGTGGCATAGCTAGCACTGCGATGCAGTGCCTTAGACCACTGCGCCACTCGGGAGGTCCTGTGTGTCAATCATGCAGCCATTTTGGAGTACTGTATAATGTGTCTGCAATAATACAATGCTGTTGCTGGCTTACATATCATTGTGAGGGTATGACTAAGGAACCCTTTGTGTTTTTCTGATGCTTGCCTGGCCTCCATTTTGCAGGTTATGGGAGTGTAACATTAACTGTAGGTCACATCTAAAGCCCTCGTTCTCATTACCTACCTGTGTGTGTGTGTGTGTGTGTGTGTTGCCTACCTTCTGTTGAGCACTCACTCTAATTACCAATCTTTTCACTTTGTTCAAACCCAGCCAGGCGTGTCACACCCTCATCAAACATTCACACACACACACACACGCACACACACACACACACACACACACACACACACACACACACACACACACACACACACACACACACACACACACACGTTATGTACTTCTATCCTTATGGGCACCTAAAATTAATTTCCATTAAAAATCCTATTTTCCCTAACCCCTAACCCTTACCATAACATTAACCACTAATCCTAAACCTAACCACTAAGTTTAAAATAGCCTTTGTCCTTTTACTACCCTTGTGGGGAGTTTGGGGGATTTTATGTCCCCACAAGAACCAACCCGACCCCCCCCCCCCCCCCCCCCCCCCCCCCCCCCCGCCCCTGCACACACGTCCATAAAACACACACACACACATATGTTTTACTATCCTTGTGGGGCCCAACACATTTATTCCCAATCAAAATCCTATTTCCCCTAGGCCTACCCTTAACCTAACCCTTAACCTTAATTCTAACCCTTAACCTAACCCTTAACCTTAATTCTAACCCTTAACCTAACCCTTAACCTTAATTCTAACCCTTAACCTAACCCTTAACCTTAATTCTAACCCTTAACCTAACCCTTAACCTTAATTCTAACCCTTAACCTAACCCTAACCCTTAACCTAACCCGTAACCTTAATTCTAACCCTTAACCTAACCCTTAACCTAACCCTTAACCTAACCCTAACCCTTAACCTAACCCTTAACCTAACCCTTAACCTTAACCTAACCCTTAACCTAACCCTTAACCTAACCCGTAACCTAAATTCTAACCCTTAACCTAACCCTTAACCTAACCCTTAACCTTAATTCTAACCCTTAACCTAACCCTTAACCTTAATTCTAACCCTTAACCTTAATTCTAACCCTAATCCCTAAGCCTAAAATAGCCTCCTGGTCCTAACAAGGCTAGTAAAACCAAACCACACGCACACCTGCACACATATGTACAGCCTCCTATCGAACACTCTTATACCGGATACCCAGTTGAAGCGTCCGTCCGTTAGTTAAAAGTTAGTCCAGGTATCATCTTCCCCTCTCCTCTCCCTTTGTGTGTGTGAGAAGATGTGTAGGCCTATGTGTGGTGGTATCTGTAGCAGTGTGTGTGTGTGTGTGTGTGTGTGTGTGTGTGTGTGTGTGTGTGAGAAGATGTGTAGGCCTATGTGTGGTGGTATCTGTAGCAGTGTGTGTGTGAGAAGATGTGTAGGCCTATGTGTGGTGGTATCTGTAGCAGTGTGTGTGTGTGTGTGTTTGACCGCACACGGCCTACACTCTCTCCTTGTCTGTTGTTATTAATGCTCGCTTTAATAGGATACGGGCCGTTGGTCTTAGTAGAAGCTTCATCAGCCACACACACACATCCACACATACGCTACGGCCAGGCCAGGTTGTATATTACCCAGGCTCAGAGCATTGGACCCTGGCCAGACAGTAATGCTAATAGAGTGCGTGCGTGCGTGCGTGCGTGCGTGTGTTGCTCCCACTCTGTGGTTGATTCATCTCTCTGCCTTCATTTCGCTCTCTTTTTCTATCGCTCTTTCTCTCTCCATTTCTTTTTCTCACATATACACACAAATACACACAAATTCACATATACACACTCTCTCCTCCCTCTCTCTCTCCTCCACCCCTGTTCCCCCACTGCTCTCTCTCTCTCTGTCTCTTTCTCTCATGACAACTTGGTTAACAGAGAACCAGTATGGCATCTAGGACGGTGTGAGGGGGTTGCTCAGTACAGTTCAGCTAGCATGAATACGCCACGTACTTTCTTTCTCCACTTTCTACCATACAAACACAACAGTAATTTAACTCCGATGTTTCTAGTGTTTGTGCTTATTAAAGTTCCTTAAATGGCCGCGGTTTAAAAACTGTCAGAAACACACAGCAGTTCCGAAATTCAGAAGAAAGTGAGAGGTCTCTGAATGCCCTTATATGGTAGACAGGAGAAACTGGCTAAAGTCAGGACTGTAAGCCATGTACTAGTTCTCTTCGGTGTCTTGACACAACACCTAGTCTAACTCTGTTAAAAGATTGAATGTTTAAAAGTCTGTCTGGTGGGGCTACATACAGACTAAGTCATTTGGTCCAGAATTGATTGCATCATCTTCTTGTCTTCATTTTGGGATTATAGAATATATACAACACAGACAGAGATCCTGTGGCAGTCTCTTCACACCCCCACACTCTAGTCTTTAGGCTGGGTTTCTGTATAGCACTTGGTGACATCAGCTGATGTAAAAAGGGCTTTATAAATACATTTGATTGATTGAATCCCATCAGCTCCACATATTTGCATTTAGTTTCCATAAACGATTTCAGAAGCAAAGACGTGACGAGCCAGAGGAGTTCAGTAGAGAGAAGGGTGTTGATGAAATCACCCATCTTTGTTGATGAAAGCATATTTCCCAGTAAATAGGTGATAGACCAGACTAGAGCGGCAGCCTGGCAGGAGATGAGAAAGTCCATGATCATGGCTGATATGTTTGACTGGCCATCAATGTGCCTACTGACACAGTCTGTTCTAATACAACACTATCACAACACACTTTGTGTGTTACTGTGTGTGTGTTTGCACAATACCTACCACTTCCCCCCCTAGCCACCAAGAAATAGAAGCTTTTCCAATCCCGCTCCAGCAGCGGAGGTGATATGAAAAACTGCGTCAGGGTGGGAAATCGAATGCTGACTTCTGACTCTCTCTCCACCAGAGACCCAAATGGAGCGTTTTTAATAGCTCTGAGCAATAGCAGGCAGGGAGGGAGAGAGGGATGAAGGGAGGAAAACGGATGGTTGGATGAACAGTGAGCGTCTGACGATTATCTCAGCTCCCCTCCTCCCAGAGAGAGAGTGATTTATTGCCTCATTCAAATAAACGGTGGAGAGGAAGGGAGAGGGAGAGAGTGGAGGAGAGGAGAGAGCGCGGAGGAGAGAGATCAGACGCATCAGAGCATGTCGCGTCACAACTGAACCCCCTCCCCTCCTCCGGAGCTAAAAATAGACTGCCTTCACTCATCATCTATTCCCACCCCTCCTCACACATACAGTTACTCACACACACACACACACACCGCACGCCAGGGGCACGTTCCTTCTCATTCACCTCCCTGTGTCTCCCCACCCCACCCTCTCTGATATAGTGACGTTGGGCTTGTATGACGATGACATCAGAGCTATGTGGGTCCAGACTCATTACTCAGGCCAGGCAGAGAGGAAAAGGTAGAATTCCTAGAGGAGAGAGGACTGTTGTGGAATTGTATGCCGAATTGGGATCCATTTCCTGGTTGTCTGTGCGTGAGAAGGAAATGGTAAATGAAGGTGTTCTATTTTATTCTAGTTGGACTGTTTTTATTTGGACTCCTCTCTCTACTAAACAGAGAAGGAAGGAAGCTCTCTATACTACATTACGTCTTTAGCCTCAACATGGTTGTTGCAAAACTGAGAAAGAGGAAGGTGTCTTTAGCATCTGGGCAGAGCTGATACCAGATTTTGTCAAAAGAGATTGAGATCATGTAGATGTGACGTGTCAGGACTAGTCTTTGTGCCTTTAGGTTTCAGTGTTTGTAACTAACTGTGTACAAGAGAACCGCAGCCCACTGTCTACTAGTTCACTTGTCAACTGTCTTCTTCCTGGCATGTTTTCAACAGTGGCAGCTGACTAAGGTGCCTAAGCAAGTAGATTACATTGTAGTTATTGCCATGTGTCTACTATCTGTTTACTCAAACATAATGGTTGTATCATTATCCACAGATTCCTTTATTGAGAACCTTTAAACTTTTGCCTTGTCAACAAGCGGATGGTGGTGACATTGCATTGGGAGAGTAGTGCAAGTGCAGAGTGATTCGTAGGTATGTCACAAGGTGACAGAGACAGGCCGAGAACATCACAGCCTCTGTGATCTGGACCTGAGCTCTGGATATTACAGTAGACTGTCCAAGCTGGCTGGCTGATTGGGTTAACCAGCCTTTGCCGGAGGCTGGATAGACTATGGTTGTGTGTGCTGGGTGGAGACCTGTCAGCAAGGGGAGAGAGAGAGACTGTGAGAGAGAGAGAGACTGTGAGAGAGAGAGAGACTGTGTGAGAGAGAGAGACTGTGACTACGGTTGGCTGCTGCTATGAATGAGAAATTACTTCTACAATCTCTAATATACTCCTTCCTTTCTAGCCAGGTTGCCAGATCTGGTTGTGATTTAGCCCACTCATCTGTCAAGCCCTCCTTGACATGTCAGGCAAGTAACAGATGGACGCATTCAAACGTGATAGATTGACACGTGTGAATTCTAGCATTTACAGTTGAAGTCGGAAGTTTACATTACATATGGTCGAGTCATTAAAACTCGTTTTTCAACCACTCCACAAATTTCTTGTTAACAAACTAGTTTTGGCAAGTCGGTTAGGACATCTACTTTGTGCATTACACAAGTAATTTTTCCAACAATTGTATACACACAGATTATTTCACTTATAATTAACTGTATCACAATTCCAGTGGGTCAGAAGTTTACATTCACTAAGCTGACTGTGCCTTTAAACAGCTTGGAAAATTCCAGAAAATGATGTCATGGCTTTAGAAGCTTCTGATAGGCTAATTGACATCATTTGACTCAATTGGAGGTGTACCTGTGGATGTATTTCAAGGCCTACCTTCAAACTCAGTGCTTCTTTGCTTGACATCATGGGAAAATCAAAAGAAATCAGCCAAGACGTCAGAAAAAAAAGTGAAGCACGGGGGTGGCAGCAGCATGTTGTGGGGGTGCTTTGCTGCAGGAGGGACTGGTGCACTTTACAAAATAGATGGCATCATGAGGAAGGAACTTATGTGGATATATTGAAGCATCAGTCAGGAAGTTAAAGCTTTTGTTTTTGTAGACCTCCACAAGTCTGGTTCATCCTTGGGAGCAATTTCAAAACACCTGAAGGTACCACGCTCATCTGTACAAACAATAGTATGCAAGTATCAACACCATGGGACCACGCAGCCGTCATACCGCTCAGGAAGGAGACGCGTTCTGTCTCCTAGAGATGAACGTACTTTGGTGCAAAAAGTGCAAATCATTTCCAGAACAACAGCAAAGGACCTTTTGAAGATGCTGGAGGAAACGGGTAAAAAAGTATCTATATCCACAGTAAAACGAGTCCTATATCGACATAAGCTGAAAGGCCGCTCAACAAAGAAGAAGCCACTGCTCCAAAACCGCCATAAAAAAGCCAGACTACGGTTTGCAACCTCACATGGGGACAAAGATAGTACTTTTTGGAGAAATGTCCTCTGGTCTGATGAAACCAAAATAGAACTGTTTGGCCATAATGACCATCGTTATGTTTGAAGGAAAAAGGGGGAGGCTTGCAAGCCGAAGAACACCATCCCAACCGTGAAGCACGGGAGTGGCAGCATCATCTTGTGGGGGTGCTTTGCTGCAGGAGGGACTGGTGCACTTCACAAAATAAATGGCATCATCAAGAAGAAAAATTGTGGATATTTTGAAGCGACATCGGTCAGGAAGTTAAAGCTTGGTCGCAAATGGGTCTTCCAAATGGACAATGACCCCAAGCATACTTCCAAAGTTGTGTCAAAATGGCTTAAGGACAACAAAGTCAAGGTATTGGAGTGGCCATCACAAAGCCCTAACCTCAATCCTATAGATGATTTGTGGGCAGAACTGAAAAAGCGTGTGCAAGCAAGGCAAACAAACCAGACTCAGGTACACCAACTCTGTCAGGAGGAATGGGCCAAAATTCACCCAACTTATTGTGGGAAGCTTGTGGAAGGCTACCCAAAACGTTTGACCCAAGTTAAACAATTTAAAGGCAATGCTACCAAAAAACTAAAAATGTTATTTGATTTAACCTTTATTTAACTAGGCAAGTCAGTTTAAGAACACATTCTTATTTTCAATGATGGCATACTAAGGCCTATGAGCATTTACAATATCTAGAGGAGTGAGATCACTGGGGGGTTATTGATGGGTAATGTGAAAAGTAATGCATGGTTCAGAGATTTGGTAGTCAAAGTGAAAGACACGTGGTGATTCAAGGCAGGCTCATTCAAATTATGCAATTCAACACCAGGCCAGGGAAGCAGAATATTCCAGGTGCATGGTTTATGACACCCTGCATGTGTGAAGTCATTTTTCTCTGTGTTCACTGATCAAAGGGGTACTTTCTACTTAGGCTACAGTATGTTTACATGCCTTTACTCTATTCAAAACTGACCTCGGTTTTTGAGATGCTGAACAGTGTACCTCTGTTTTTGAGGAATTCATACTCTGTGTTGTGTGAGTTTGTAAAGAAAAGTAAAGGACTTGAATCTGTTTAGATCAGCTGACAACACAAATGCCTAGTCCTATGAATACCATTACCAAGAGATAGCAGGAGACATATGGAGAGCAGGCGAGAGGTAGACATTCACAAGGGAAGAGAGGATAAATGAGGAAGAGCGACGATGATCGTGTGAGAGAGCGAGAGAGAGAGGATCGATTGTGAGAGGAAAAGAGAGAGAGGAGAGACAGGAAGAAGTGTAAGTGTGTGCGAGAGTTTGAGGAATGAAGGAGTCCAGTCGCACTGAATAACCAGTGGGCCATCCCTCAGACTCGATGCATCATAACAACACTGACCAATCACATCACAGCCTCATGCATCTCCATGGTAACTGGGCTTCCTAGCTCCAGAGGAGGTGGAGACGGGGTGGAAATAAAAAATAATAAAGTGTGGAAGGGGAAAAGAGGAAGAGAGAGAGAGCGAATCGATGTCTTCTGTTTTTTTCCCTCCTCTGATGTCTGGTTTCACACCAAGCGCTCCTGTCCTGCTGCGTTAGCCACATCACAGCTGACGAGACCACAGACCAACACAACAACAGCAGAGACAATAACAACAACGTAGGCTTACCAGACTAAGGCCAGTCGGGGATGGTGCTACTGTAGGGACGTCAGTATGTCAGGCTGATGGGGCTGAGTGCGGGAGATGAGATGGCCCTTCAGTCACTGTTGATTGGATCTGTTGGTTATGACAAGCTGCCGAGCTGTCTTCCTGCTTCTAAAAGGTAAAACGTATTGTTCTGAGACTGCTCTTCTGTATCAGTTTTACCGGTTTTTAGTTTGGTGCATGTCAATGTCTGTGTGTGTTCTTGTATGTCAGATGCAGACTGAGGAAAGGACTGGAGGAGAGGATGCCACTATAGACTGTTGATACATGCAGCCCTGGAGTATAGCTGGTTTAGGGGGAAACAAGTGGAGTGTGTGGCGTACTAGTCGTAGTGTGTTGCCATTCACCATATTATCACATTCATTCTTCATGCTGGAACCTCGACTTGTGAGGCTGTACGTGGAGGCTGAACGTCTGCTTTAGGTTAGCTACTGTACGTTTTAGCTGAGCCTGATTGTGTTGAGCCTGAATGTGTGTACTGTGTGCTGCCGGAGTTGTGTTGTTGTTGTTGGTGATCCTGCCACTGAAGCCTGTATTGATCACATGCTGTTAAACATTGATAAAAGTCTGGCATGTCTGGCTGGCTGGCTGGCTTCAGGGGCAGCAGCGATGCGTTTCAGTGGAATGGAGGCTTGTGATGTGCTGGGAGCCATCACTGAAATTATTATTAGGGGTTCACACAAGTTTACATTTTTTTGGCTTGTTACAGGCTGTTATCCATGCTAGATCAAACAATGATGTGTAATACACAAAGTTAGACTGGATTCCTTTTTATTTTTTTAAAGGCAATTTGCAATGGGTTTTCAATGGGCATAATCGAAACCATAATAGATTATTTTGTCAAATATCCTGAAATTCTCAACAAAACCTTAGTGGAATATCAAACAAACACTTACACTGTAGAATGGAGGAATTCATAGTTACTTTTGATAAAGTTATAATGCTTTAAGATATGCAAAAATACAGAATGGATAAAAATGTGTTTTCTGCTACAGTTGTGGTCTGTAGCACCACCAAGGACTAGTCTATTATGACATAGAACCCCTGAGAAAACTGTAGGAGACCCCACTGAAACAGAACTTTATCTAGTAAAAATCTGACTTTCTGGGCCAGAGATATTAAAACTGGAATGTAATTTTTAAGAGGTCAAATGTACAAGCAGCCAAAAAGGACAGTCACATATTTTAACCAAATGTACTAAACATATAAACTGACTAATGAATCATGCATACGTACTTAGAGTATAGAATAAACATGTTACTTTTGTCATAAATATTATGCTTTAAGTCATGCATATACACAGAAAAAAACATGTCAAACATGGGCATTTGCGAACAAATACCTTTCTCAGACAGTCAAACTTGGACATTAGCGACCAAATATCTTTCTCAGACTGTGTAGATCCCCTCTATTCAGAAAGGCACTTCTGAACAATACGCACTTTACCTTGTGAGGATCTGACATTCTGGGCAGAGATATTGCAGTCAAAGATTACATTTTTTTAGGTAATGATAGATTTTGTCCATATTCACAGAATACAAAGATTGAAGGTGCATTCGGAAAGTTTTCAGACCCCTTGACTTTTTCCACATTTTGTTACGTTACAGCCTTATTCTAAAATGGATTAAATAGATTTTCCCCAAGGCCTCCCGAGTGGCACAGTGGTCTAAGGCACTAGCTAGGCACTAGCTGTGCCACTAGAGATTCTGGGTTCGATTCCAGGCTCTGTCGCAGCCGGCCGCGACCGGGAAACCCATGGGGCGGCGCACAATTGGCCCAGCGTTGCCGGGTTAGGGGAGGGTTTGGCCGGCAGGGGGATGTCCTTGTCCCATCGCGCACTAGCGACTCCTGTGGTTAGCCAGGGACAGTGCACGCTGACACGGTTGCCAGGTGTACAGTGTTTTCTCCGGCACATTGGTGCGGCTGGCTTCCGGGTTCAGTAGGCATGTGTCAAGAAGCAGTGCGGCTTGGTTGGGTTGTGTTTCGGAGGACGCACGGATCTCGATCTTCGCCTCTCCTGAGTCCGTACGAGACAAGACTGTAACTACCAATTGGATACCACAAAATTGGGGAGAAAACTGGCAGCGGGTTTTGCGGGTACTATTTAATGAAGCTGCCAGTTGAGGACTTGTGAGGCGTCTGTTTCTCAAACACTAATGTACTTGTCCTTTTGCTCAGTTGTGCACCGGGCCTCCCACTCCTCCTTCTATTCTGGTTAGAGCCACTTTGTGCTGTTCTGTGAAGGGAGTAGTACACAGCGTTGTACGAGATTTTCAGTTTCACCTGTACCTGTCCTGCTGTGTGTGATGTTCGGACATACCGATCCTGTGCAGGTATTGTTACACGTGATCTGCCACTGCGGGGACGATCAGCTGTCCGTCCTGTCTCCCTGTAGCACTGTCTTAGGTGTCTCACAGTACGGACATTGCAATTTATTGCTCTGGCCACATCTGCAGTCCTCATGCCTCCTTACAGCATGCCTAAGGCACGTTCACGCAGATGAGCAGGGACCCTGGGAATCTTTCTTTAGTTTTTTTTCCAGAGTCAGTAGAAAGGCCTCTTTATGAAAAGCTAACTGACATTTACTCTTGAGGTGCTGGCATGCTGCACCCTCGACAACTACTGTGATTATTATTATTTGACCATGCTGGTCATTTATGAACATTTGAACATCTTGGCCATGTTCTGTTATAATCTCCACCTGGCACAGCCAGAAGACGACTAGCCACCTCTTATAGCCTGGTTCCTCTCTAGGTTTCTTCCTAGGTTTTGGCCTTTCTAGGGAGTTTTTCCTAGCCACCGTGCTTCTACACCTGCATTGCTTGCTGTTAAGGGTTTTAAGGCTGGGTTTCTGTACAGCACTTTGAGATATCAGCTGATGTACGAAGGGCTTTATAAATAAATTTGATTTAATGATTTGATTTAGTGTCCTAAGTTTTCATAACTGTGACCTTAATTGCCTACCGTCGGTAAACTGTTAGTGTCTTAACGACTGTTCCACAGGTGCATGTTCATTAGTTGTTTATGGTTCATTGAACAAGCATGGGAAACAGTGTTTAAACCCTTTACAATGAAGATCTGTCAAGTTATTTGGGTCCTGAAAAAGGGGTGTTTCTTTTTTTGCTGAGTAGTAGTAGATCTGTACCAGTACAGAGGGATCAGCAACTGATACTGTTGAAGTCGGAAGTTTACATACACCTTAGCCAAATACATTTAAACTCAGTTTTTCACAATTCCTGACATTCAATCCTAGTAAAAACTCCCTGTTTTAGGTCAGTTAGGATCACCACTTTATTTTAAGAATGTGAAATGTCAGAATAATGATTTATTTCAGCTTTTATTTCTTTCATCACATTCCCAGTGAGTCAGAAGTTTACATGCACTCAATTAGTATTTGGTAGCATTGCCTTTGAATTGTTTAACTTGGGTCAAATGTTTCGGGTAGCCTTCCACAAGCTTCCCACAATAGGTTGGGTGAATTTTGGCCCATTCCTCCTGACAGAGCTGGTGTACCTGAGTCAGGTATATTTTCGTAGGCCCCCTTGCTCGCACACACTTTTTCAGTTCTAACCACAAATTCTCTATGGGATTGAGGTCAGGGCTTTGTGATGGCCACTCCAATACCTTGACTTTATTGTCCTTAAGCCATTTTGACACAACTTTGGAAGTATGCTTGGGGTCAATGTCCATTTGGAAGACCCATTTGCGACCAAGATTTAACTTCCTGACCGATGTCTTGCGATGTTGCTTCAATATATCCATATAATTTTCCTACCTCATGATGCCATCTATTTTGTGAAGTGCATCTGCCCCTCCTGCAGCAAAGCACCCCCACAACATGATGCTGCCACCCCCGTGCTTCACGGTTGGGATGGTGTTCTTCGGCTTGCAAGCCTCCCCCCTTTTTCCTCCAAACATAACGATGGTCATTATGGCCAAACAGTTCTATTTTTGTTTCATCAGACCAGAGGACATTTCTCCAAAAAGTACAATCTATGTCCCCATGTGCAGTTGCAAACCGTAGTCTGGCTTTTTTATGGCAGGTTTTGGAGCAGTGGCTTCTTCCTTGCTGAGCGGCCTTTCAGATTATGTCGATATAGGACTCATTTTACTGTGAATATAGAGTTTGAAGGTAGGCCTTGAAATACATCCACAGGTACACCTCCAACTGACTCAAATTATGTCAATTAGCCCATCAGAAGCTTCTAAAGCCATGACATCATTTTCTGGAATTTTCCAAGCTGTTTAAAGGCACAGTCAACTTAGTGTATGTAAACTTCTGACCCATTGGAATTGTGATACAGTGAATTATAAGTGAAATAATCTCTCTGTAAACAGTTGTTGGAAAAATAACTAACTTGTCATCCACAATGTAGATGTCCTAACCGACTTGCCAAAACTAGAGTTTGTTAACAAGAAATTTGTGGAGTGGTTGAAAAACGAGTTTTAATGACTCCAACCCAAGTGTATGTAAACTTTCGACAGTATATAGTTACACAGTATATAGTTTATTATGGTAGTATGATTCTGCGACCGACAGTACTACCATCCTAGCAAGGTTCCACAGGACAGAATAATAGACCCATGGCCTTGTGAAATGGTGTTTTGACTTCACAAGAGTCATTCTACTATATTATATTAGACACATTTACTGAGTAAAATATATATGAGATGTCCAGTACATTGAGCTGATATGGCCTGCCCCAGTGTGAAAACCAAACTCCCAGTGAGTCCCCTAGGATAAGGTTTTAGTTTTCAGACTGGGCAGCACTGCAACAATCTCAGCTGGACCCAGCAGTGGACATCCCCCAAAGTAATCACCATGCTGGAGCTCAGCCACCTCAGACCCCATAGGGAGAGGATATGACAGACGGACGCTGAGGAGAAAAGCATTAGGCTACCTCATCAGCGGACAATAAAGTCCCTCCTGCATTGGTTGGCATGAAGGATGGAATTGGCCCGGAACAGACCCCAAAACAATACACACACACACACACACACACACACACACACACACATACACACACACACACAGATATGCACATCGGCACACACACGCAGACACACACACGAGTGCGCAAACACACACACACACTGGCTGTGGTATAAGATGTATTGGAAGTGGCCTGCTCACTGCCAAGGCAGACCCTAGCAGTTTTAATGTGTTTGTGTCCAGCCTAAGTGCTCCAGCATATTACTGAAGACTGAATACAATACATCACCGCTTGGCTTGTCCTGTCTCTGGTCCAGCAATACAATACCTATAGTGCAAATACAATACCCTACCACAGTGCAAATACAATACCCTACCGCAGTGCAAATACATTACCCTACTGCAGTGCAAATACATTACCCTACTGCAGTGCAAATACATTACCCTACCGCAAATACAATACATTCAGTATTTTCAGTGCTCTCATATAGAGGAGATGGTGAAACTTCAAAGAGACACTTGGTTATAATATGACTAATACTTTTCTGCTGTGGTCAGAGTTTGTGTGCGCTACATGTTTTTATCAAATTAAACCTCCGTTAGAACAGCAGCTCACATTAATGTAGTTAACTATAATGGGAATCATTTTAAGCCAATGACGTTAGTGCGGAATGGTTTCAAGCCAATGACATGTAGCAATCTTTGGGAGGGGGAATCCTGTTACGTCAATGACGTAGATTGGTGCATTATTTGGGCAACAATAACTTTAAGCCATTGACATACTGTATCGCATTGTTAGTGTCCAGTATGCTCTAACCCAATCTTAATCCAAGACCACCTGTTAATCTCTCTCTCTCTGCCTCTGCGTCCCCTCTGGCTTCCCTGTGACACTCCACTAGCCTCTGTCTCTATCAATCTATTAATCTGTTGGGCTGGAGTGATTATGCCTCTCGCTCTCTCGCTCTCTCTCTCGCTCTCTCGCTCTCTCTCTCTCTCTCTCTCTCTCTCTCTCTCTCTCTCTCTCTCTCTCTCTCTCTCTCTCTCTCTCTCGAGCAGCCTTCCAACCCCTCTTTCTCACTACCCTTTTCTCCTCTCTCCCTCCCTCTTATTCCCTCTCTCCCTCCCTCTTATTCCCTCTCTCCCTCCCTCTTATTCCCTCTCTCCCTCCCTCTTATTCCCTCTCTCCCTCCCTCTTATTCCCTCCCTCCATTCTCTCTCTCCTCTCCTATTAGACAGAGTTGTGTGGTGCTGTGTGTTTAATCTGCTTTAAACTAAGCCACCTCAGTCATGTGACTCCCTTAACTCGTCCCTGTCTGTCTGTGTGTGTTGCCATGCTGCCTTGTATTTTGGGAGGCTTGAGCAGACCTCTACTGAAGGAAACGTTGTTTATATTTTGTTTTGTCATTACTTGGACATTGATTGAATGTTGATGCCTGGGACTTGCCGATTTGTGGAATTGCATTGTTAGCAGACTGCTGTTACTGCACCTCTACAGTGATAGGGACATTGACTTTTAGGAATAACTTTTGGCATTTAGTTTGGACGTTACTGAGAAGTGGCTGGAACATTGGATATAATGTGGACTTAGAAAAAATATATAAATATTTGATTAGTAGGTAAATGTTTTGATATATCTGACTCAGGGCTGAATGGTGACTGAGGACATACACACACAAGATGTGGAGAGGAAGTGTTGTCTTGATTGGATTAAGGATTTATATGTGATTATGTCATTCCGTGTCAAGTATTCTCTTCTTACCCTTGCGTGTGTGTGTCATCACACAGACATTTTCTGAGACTACTGATAGTTCTCACAACATAGAATTGACCAAATCAAGTATTATAAGGTTTCCTCTCACCCAGTGTAACTCTCTCCTCCTACAGGTCTGAACCATGATGCTTTCCATCGAGGCTGTTTGATGCTGCTGCTGCTTGGGTAGAGCGGCTCGTTGAAACGACTCTCCGCCCCCCCCCCTCCCCTGTTACCCCCACCCACCAGCCACCATGTTGATCAAGGAGTACCGGATCCCCATGCCCATGAGCGTGGAGGAGTACCGCATTGCCCAGCTCTACATGATCCAGGTGGGTGGTTGCTGGCTAGCATAGAAAATACAGCACACAGAATACATATACAGTTGAAGTCGGAAGTTTACATTCACCTTAGCCAAATGCATTTAAACTTCGTTTTTCACAATTCCTGACATTAAATCCTAGAAAAAATTATCTTTTTTCAGTCAGTTAGGATCATCACTTTTATTTTAAGAACGTGAAATGTCAGAATAATAGTAGAGAGAAGGATTTAGTTCAGCTTTTATTTCTTTCATCACATTCCCAGTGGGTCAGAAGTTTACATGCACTCAATCAGTATTTGGTAGCATTGCCTTTAAATTGTTTAACTTGGATCAAATGTTTCGGGTAGCCTTCCACAAGCTTCCCACAATAAGTTGGGTGAATTTTGGCCCATTCCTCCTGACAGAGCTGGTGTAACTGAGTCAGGTTTGTAGGCCTTCTTGCTCGCACATGCTTTTTCAGTTCTGCCCACAAATTTTCTATGGGATTGAGGTCAGGGCTTTGTGATGGCCACTCCAATACCTTGACTTTGTTGTCCTTAAGCCATTTTGCCACAACTTTGGAAGTATGCTTGGGGTCATTGTCCATTTGGAAGACCCATTTGCGACCAAGCTTTAACTTCCTGACTGATGCTTCAATATATCCACATAAGTTCCTACCTCATGATGCCATCTATTTTGTGAAGTGCACCAGTCCCTCCTGCAGCAAAGCACCCCCACAACATGATGCTGCCACCCCCGTGCTTCACTTTTTTTTCTGAAGTCTTGGCTGATTTCTTTTGATTTTCCCATGATGTCAAGCAAAGAAGCACTGAGTTTGAAGGTAGGCCTTGAAATACATCCACAGGTACACCACCAATTGAGTCAAATGATGTCAATTAGCCTATCAGAAGCTTCTAAAGCCATGACATCATTTTCTGGAATTTTCCAAGCTGTTTAAAGGCACAGTCAACTTAGTGTATGTAAACTTCTGACCCACTGGAATTGTGATACAGTGAATTATAAGTGAAATAATCTGTCTAAACTATTGTTGGAAAAATTACTTGTCATGCACAAAGTAGATGTCCTAACCGACTAGACAAAACTATAGTTTGTTATCAAGAAAAGTGTGGAGTGGTTGAAAAACGAGTTTTAATGACTCCAACCTAAGTGTATGTAAACTTCTTACTTCAACTGTATCATGTAGCATAGTATTGCATGGCTAACATGCGTCAATCAGGATACAATACCTAGCATAGCATGGCTAACACACTGCATGCAGAATACAACATATAGCACATCACGTAGCATTTACGGAATATAACATCGTCCTAAAACAGTGGTCTAGGTCAGAGAGTCATCAGATTGTTGCTGTGACCCAGAAGACCTACTGACCCTAGATCAGGTGTTAGGTGGTGAAGTGAGCTGTGTGTGTTAATGCTTGTGTGTGTGTTTGTGTGTGTAACATGGTGTCTGGTTGTGTTCATGGTTCAGGTCACCAGTTTAATGTGAGCTTTCTAAGGCCAGCTGGCTCTCCATATGTTTGTCTCCAATGTTTTGCGTACAGTCTCTCTTCTCTCTCTAGAGGAGGAAAATATTAGCACGTTGGTTTCGGGGATACGAACCCACGGTACAGTAGCTACTTTTGAAGAGCAGATCTTTCCTAGGATAGTCGCAGCCAACCAGACTTCAGGACATTATCCTAGAGGACTATGGCTGATTAGGTCACCTGGTGACCCTTGACGGAATACAGTCTGCGAGACCAACACTTGATGAAGCTCCATGTGCTGCCTGTTTTAATGTTAATGTAAACGTTGTAAACCTTACCCATATCTCTCCTCTGGGGCAGCGTCACAGCTGAGCGGTTGGTAGCCATGGTAACCAGTGACATCAGCAGCAGCGTGGCAGTGGCTGCCGTCATTTGTTTGCAATGAGAATAAAAGACAGAGAGAGGGAAGGTGATTGGGGGAAGCAGATAAAGGGGGCACGGAAGGGAAACGGAAAGAGGGAGACTTACAGAGGAACGGGCAGAGACTGATGGAAAGAGACAAAAAAGAAAGAGAGAGGCAGAGATTGAGATGGAGGGAAATGGAGAAAGAAAAGTCAAAATGATCCAGCCAGTGTTTCCATGACAATGTTACACTGCTGATTTTGCAGTGGTGGAAAAAGTACCCAATTGTCATACTTGAGTAAAAGTAAAGATGCCTTAATAGAAAATGACTTAAGTAAAAGTGATTCACCCAATAAAATCCTACTTGAGAAAAAAATATTTGGTTTTGAATACACTTAAGTACCAAAAGTAAATGAAATTACTCAAATATACTTAAGTATCAAAAGTAAAAGTATAATTTCAAATTCCTTATATTAAGCAAACAAACAGCACCATTTTCTTGTTTTGTTTATATTTACGGATAGCCAGGGGATGCTCCAACACTCAGACATCATTTAGAAACGAAGCATGTCTTTAGTGAGTCTGCCAGTTCAGATGCAGTAGGGATGACCAGAGATGTTCTTGATACATGAGTGAATCAGAATATTTTCCTTTCCTGCTAAGCATTCAAAATGTAACAAGTACTTTTGGGTGTCAGGGAAAATGTATGGAGTAAAAAGTACATACCTTTCTTTAGGAATGTAGTAAAGTAAAAGTAAAAAAATATAAATAGTAAACTAAAGATACCCCAAAAAACGACTTAAGTAAAAATACTTAAAAGTACTACTTAACCAAATCACACTGGTGTAAAGTACTTATCTCCTCGATTGGAGTGTGTGTGTATGTATGTATGTGGGTGTGCCAAATTAGAGACTAAACACAGGGAGAAAAGAGGACAACAGACAGTAGGATGGAGAGCCACCTTATGGTGGTCCTATTCAGTATGTCCATTGAAAGACTGGAGAGCTGCAATGTGGACTGTGCTTCATATGATGTATATAATTGGTACTTATTGATACATTACGGTCACTTATTGGTCACATACTAGGCCGACACACACCTGGTTTCCCTGGGCTGAAGTAAGCATTTGTATGGCTGGAAGAGACTGACTCTGCAGTGTAGACCTTGAGGACCTGTTTCATGCTAACTTTGTGTTTGTGTGTCTTTTTGCTAACCTTGCGGTATCATATAAAATATTCAGCGGTAACTGGGGCCCAGCAGAAATCAGACCTCAGCAAAGCCAAGACATTACTATTCCTGTGGTACTTTCAGTCTCCGCTGCCCTCTCAGCTTCCAGCCCAGCACAGCCTGCCACCATTACTCACACTCATTTCTCTCCATATTTCTCTCTTTCTATCTTTCCCGGGCTGACCCTCCCTGTCCCTCCATGCATGTCTTCAGGCTCAGATACTGTAACCAAGGAACTCTCTTTTGGCTCCCGGGACATTTTCTTTTGTCTTTTTTTTCTTCTTTTTTTAACTTCTTATCTATTTGTCCTTGGTGCCTGGGCTTTACTGTTCCTCTCAGCACAAAACTTTCAATCTTCAGGCAGATTCCTGGAAACACTCTTTTCACACTTTTCTGTCCATGATATTGTTTTTCTCACGTTCAACACTTCTCTGTCCTTCACCCTTGCCAGCACCATGTCATAGACGGAAGTACTTTGGGCATCTCAGTAGTTTAAAGTGGCTTCCTCACCTCCTTTTCTCCCTCTGCACTGCTGTCAATGTCAAACCACTGGACAAGTGAAAGCAGATTCCTAGTAGGCTTCCTAACATGCCTCTTTTCCCCACCTATGTCACGTTTTCAAAGAGGAGATGAGGAAAGGAACAGACCTTGGTTCAAATACATGCATATTTAAATGAATTGTTATTTAAATACAAATGTTCTGTTCATTTGAGTATTTTTTTTACATTTACATTTAAGTCATTTAGAAGACACTCCCCACTGGGTACACCACGTCATTTCAACGTGAACATTTTGTTCATATTTGGTTGAGACGTTGATCAATGAGATTTCAACCTCTATTCACCCACTCAAAAAGACAGATGTTTGTTGAATTCCCAATGGGTTATCACTATGCTTTCAACCATCTAAAAGTACAACCAAATTCCAATGGGACTACAATGTCAAATATTTATGCAACAACTTAATGTGTTAACACTGTGCTTCATCTAATAGCACAACCAAATGAACCGGATTGCAGTTGAGATTACATTCATTCAAAGTACAGTTCAATGATCAATACTGTTCAAGAGTGTGCACATTTTTATGGCAATTGTGAAGATCTCCACAGACCTGCGACCTTTGCATGCTATTTTGAACATGCACACTTTCTATGATTACATAAAAATACATTTATAGTTACATCGGGCTAACATCAAAATGTGGCCATGGATGTATTTGTATTAAGAATCCCAATTAGATGCTGCCAAGGCAGCAGCTACTCTTCCTGGGTTCCAAACACATTAAGGCACTTGGATCACACATAAAACAAAAGATAAAACAGTGTATCATATAATATTGTTACACCACTACATATCTACAATACAAAATGAGTGATAGCACTATACAACAATATTACAATATACGTGTATGTAGATTGCGTGTGCTAGCGACAGTCTGCGTATGTGTGTGTCTGTATCCGTGTGTGTGTGTGTGTGTGTCTCTTCACAGTCCCCGCTGTTCCATAAGGTGTATTTTTATCATTTGTTTTCAAATCTGATTCTACTGCTTGCATTAGTTACCTGATGTGGAATAGAGTTCCATGTAGTTATGGCTCTATGTAGTACTGTGTGTCTCAAATACTCTGTTCTGGACTTGAGGATTGTGAAGAGACCTCTGGCCGCATGTCTTGTGGGGTATACATGGGGTGTCCAAGCTGTGTGCTAGTAGTTTAAAAAAAACACCTCAGTACATTCAGCTTGTCAACACTTCTTACAAAAACAAGTAGTGATGAAGTCAATCGCTCCTCTACTTTGAGCCATGAGAGATTGACATGCATATCATTAATGTTAGCTCTGCGTGTACATTTAAGGGCCAGCCGCGCTGCCCTGTTCTGAGCCAGTTGTAATTTTCTCTTTGTAGCACCTGACCACACGACTGAACAGTAGTCCAAGTTTGACAAAACTAGGGCCTGTAGGACCTGCCTTGTTGATAGTGTTGTTGAGAAGGCAGAGTAGCGTTTTAGTATGGACAGACTTCTCCCCATCTTAGCTACTGTTGTATCGACATGTTTTGACCATGACAGTTTACAATCTAGGGTTACTCCAAACGGTTTACTAAGGGTTGGTAACAGGCTGATTGGTCGGCTATTTGAGCCAGTAAAGGGGGCTTTACTATTCTTAGGTAGCGGAATGACTTTTGCTTCCCTTCAAGCTTGAGGGCACACACTTTCTAGTAGGCTTAAATGTAAGATATGGCAAATAGGAGTGGCAATATCGTCCGCTATTATTCTCAGTAATTTTCCATCCAAGTTGTCAGACCCTGGTGGCTTGTCATTGTTGATCGATAACAATAATTATTTCACCTCTTCCACACTCACTTTACAGAATTCTAAATTACAATGCTTGTCTTTCATTATTTGATAAGTTATAGTTGGATGTGGTGTCAGCGTTTGTTGCTGGCATGTTATGCCTAAGTTCTTGCCAATTAAAAAAATCATTAGAGTAATTGGCAATATCAGTGGGTTTTGTGATCATGAGCCATCTGAGTCAGTGAATGATGGTGCTGAGTTTGCCTTTTTGCACAAAATGTAATTTAAGGTGCTCTAGAGCTTTTTTTTATTGCAATTCTTCATGTCATTTATCTTTGTTTCATAGTATAGTTTGTTCTTCTTTTTATTCAGTTTAGTCACATAATTTTTCAATTTGCAGTACATTTGCCAATCGGTTGTGCAGCTAGACTTATTTGCCATTCCTTTTGCCTCATCCCTCTCAACCATACAATTTTTCAATTCCTCATCAATCCACTGGGATTAAAAAAAATGTACAGTCATTTTCATAATTGGTGCATGCTTATTAGTAACTGGAATAAGCAATTTCATAAGTGTGTCAAGTGCAGCATCTGGTTGCTCCTCATTACACACCACAGAACAACACATATTCTTTACATCAACAACATAGGAATCATTACAAAACGTATTGAATGACCTCTTATACACCATATCAGACCCAGCCTTTGGAACTTTGGTTTTCCTAGATATATTGTGATCACTGCATCCAATGGAATGGGACAAGCTCATTTCTGTAACGTTAGTGAAGATGTGATCAATACGTGTTGATGATTTCATTCCTGTGCTGTTTGTAACTACCCTGGTAGATTGACTCATGTGGGCAGCTTGATGAAAGCCAGTCAATATTTAAAATCACCCAGAAACTATACCTCTGTTGATATCACATATACATTATCAAGCATTTCACACATTTTATCGAGACACCGACTGTTAGCACTTGGTGACTATAGCAGCTTCCTTACAAGAATGGGCTTTAGGTGAGGCAGATGAACCTGTAGCCATATGACTTCAACAGTATTTAGCATGAGATCATCTCTCATCTTTACAGAAATGTGGTACTGAATATAAACAGCAACACCTCCACCACTGGCATTTCTGTATTTTCTGTAAATGTTATAACCATGTATTGCTACTACTGTATCATTAAAGGTATTATCTAAGTGAGTTTCAGAGATAGTCAGAATATAAATGGCATCTGTTAATAACAAGCAAGTTATTAATTTCATGAACCTTGTTTATTGAGCTACATGTTTTACTGTGGGCTATTTTTAGCACTTTTCTGGGATGCTTGCTTGTTTTCATTGATTTCCTGGGAAGCTTAGCAGAAGTAGAGATGCTCATGTTATTTATGTTAGTGCAGGGTGAGCTGCACACAGTGGACTTCCTGCTAGGGCACACCACCTCAGTGCTAACAGCATAACGCTGGTCTGTAGGCACGTGATTACTGCATACAATAGCAGTAGCATCAGCAGAGGCATTCAGGGCAGTCAGAGGGACATAAATTAGGTTACTTACATTGTGTCTATCAACACCCCTGGTATAATGTACATTTGCCTTAGCATTATGACAACTCAGTGACACAATGGTAGGGATTAACTGAGCTGGGCTTGGGTCATTGATAAGTCATTGTCTCAATGCAGCCTTATAATGCTGTGAAATGATCCAGGAACCCAAATTATTCGGGTGGATCCCATCCTCCTTATAAAAAGTGTTTTGTTTCCAAAAGCTATTGGAATTGTGAACAAAAGTTACACCCATTGAACTGCAATAATCACTTAGCCAGTTGTGAAGAGAGAGAGTCCTGCTAAAGCGTTCAATGCCACGATTCAGAGGGCACAGGGCCAGATATGATGAGTCTTTTATTAGTGTCTAGCAGGGAATCAATCAATCAGCTCTTTAAAATCCAGTTTCAACTGTTCAGAGCTGCCTTCATAATGTCATTAAAACCCACATGGACTACGATAGAATCGATTTCCATGTCCTGGCGTAGTACATTCGGGAGCAACTTAGTAATGCCATTTACTCAAGCCCCGGGATAGGACATTGTTTTTGCACTAGGAACTGTCACATGTTTTAATATGGAGCTGCCCCAAATCACGGCTGGCGAGAAATGTTACTAATTTTAAAGTTCAATATATAGTGTTACATTAATTTGTAAGAGCCATAACTTTAGGCTATTTTTGTATAACAAAGGTATTATTGAATTGTGTTTGGTTGACAACGCAACCAAATAACAGTTAAAGAATGTCCAATTCTTGGATAATTTCATCTGACCCACTGGCTTAATCCTATTCTTTAACTTTTATTTTTGGTTTAGTTGGAGACATGAAACCAACATAGAATTTGTAACTTGTTGACATGTTAATAAGCTATGTACTGTATTGCTAAAGTGATATTGAACTGTGTTTGGTTGTCAATGCAACCAAATATTAACATGTAAAGTGCTTTTAAAGATTGATTTGATTAGGTTGTGGATTGAGATGGAGACGTGAATCCAAAATATCAATGATTAATTTGTAGACAAACTGGAATTAAAGCCAGAGGAACAGATGGAACTATGCAAGCAGGTTCCATGTTATCCAGAATCCTTGGGACGTCCCAACTTTGACGTTCCCCATTGAAGTTGAAAATGGTTAAGGTTGAAACATCACATCACAGTTGAAAAATATATGGCAAATAGAAATAGATGGTCTTCAGAGACAGATGGGAGGGTTTGAGGGTAGCTGAAGGATGGGACTAAAAACGAACAAAAGAGAATTATTGTAAAATATACTGTTTGTAAAATGTATATTGTATGTATACGCTGGAAGTAGAAGCTTAAGTGTTGGTTTCAATTAGGGGAGGGATGGTAGGGTTAGCGGAAAATAATAACGGGGGGGGGGGGGGGATGGCTTACGGTTGGGATTAAGGGTAGGGGTTTGGGTTTAGGGTAGGGACGTCCCAAGGCTCCCTGATAGCACTAACCATCCAAGTAGAAGATACATCTCCTTCAAAGGTTGATATTTGGTTGTGCTGACAACCAAACACAATTCCATTTCTAGTTTGTCTACAAATGAATATTTCCTATGTTGGATTCATGTCTCCATCTCAACCAAAAATCGGTGTTAAAGAATAGGACTAAATCTAATCTAATCAAACTTTTAAAGGTGCACAAAACGCTCTGCCATTTCCTGGTTGCTAAAATTCTAATAGTTTGCCTAATTTAGTGTAGAGAATCAGTGTACCATCTAAACCGCTGTGAAATATATTTTTCATAACCAAAAATATTGTATTTTCAGCTGTTGTACAAAACCGAAAGTAAAAGATACAAAAACAAAATGTAAGAACGGGAAGAAATAATGCACATAGAACAGCTCTACCAATTCTCTCTACTTGCTTTCAATGAGAATTACATATCTATAACTCGTGTTGGCCAAAAAGTTACATATTGCAGCTTTAAATGCACTTTAAATAAAGATTGATTTGATTTAGTACTATTCTTTAACTTAGATTTTTGGTTGAGATGAAGACGTGAATGGGAGACCTAAAGAATAACTACCCTCCAGTAGGAGGTGCTGCACAGCCTATAGTTTTTTTCTGATAGTGGATATAACGTTGAAGATCTGACGTTGTTTCTATGGTACAAATTCAACATATTTTATACAAGGTTTCTCTATGCTAAAACTGGGTTACAATGATGACATTATCCTGTGGTTGAAATTTCACCCTCAAAACAATACTTAACAATAAAAATCCAATGTATCCAATCCAATGTATTTTCCAGGTAGATTCCACGTCACAATACAACGACAAATTACGTTGAAACCACATTGATTCAACCAGTTTGTTCCCAGTGGGTCTCATCCAGAGCGACTTACATTTAGTGCAAATAATGTGGACAAATCAGCAACTTTGATTTGAAGTATTTGAAAGTATTTCCAAATAACTTCCTATAAAAAGCCGAAACTATTTTCAAAAAATACTTATTTCAAAATACATTATTTCAGATACCCCTAGCAACAAACTAGCCTCGCATGTCACCTCTCTCGAGCTTACATGAATGGTTCGCTATCCATGCAGCGAACCATTCATATAAGCTTGACAGATCAGGGTGGCATGCGAGGCTAGGACCAGTTTCGTACACATACAGTCCACACTCAAAGTTTCCAAACGGCCAAACATTCAATGGGATCCAGGGATATGGTGCAACCAAAAGGTTTATTCTTCTTATATCTAACAAAAAAAATATTCTCCAATCAACTTAAAGCAGAGATTACTTGACATGGAAAATACATAATATGACCTGTTTGTATGTCTATATGGTCAAAAAACTATACCACTCCCGCGTCTAGCTAGGATTCCTCCCCCCCGAAGGCCCAACTTCCTGCCTTTATCCTAACACACTTACCACAGTAAAATGAATGGGCAAGAGGGGGGGCAAAAACTAAGTTACACTAACAACAAATGAATACATCTCAATCAGGTAAATATAAATCATAAAGGTACATACCTAATATTTTCATCATATACATTCATATATTTACACAAATGTACATGGAGCTCTGTATGTTCTGTCTTTTATACAAATAAGTCCAAATCGGCTCGAACACAGATAACAGACAGGTAGAGGGCAGAACACACACGGATCCCCTACCAAATCAAACCCACCCCGACCCCTCCCCCATGCTCTAATAGAGCCCCACCCCAAAGCCAGACTTAAAGCAGACATGATATACAATGAGTAATATATTCCAATAGTAAAAAAATACAAAGGTATTATAAGACAAAGTTTTTAAAAAAGTCAACTAGTTGTATTTTAAAATAAAAAAATATTCTTATTTTGAAATGTCTTTGAAAGTAATTGAAATACCCTAAATAGTATTTGAATTTCTGGAGAGGAAATCACTTTAGACCATTGAGATGATCCCGACCTAGACACTCTCTTACTTCCTTTCTTTCTCTAACTGACGCCTTCTGTTCTGCCCTCGAGGCAACAATTCTCAGGCACAGATATCTCCCTTCTGCTGTGGAGGAACACAATTGATGATGGGCAGCTCAACCATGGACTCTGTGCATGCATGTGTGTTTGGTCGGGTGTGTGTGGGTGTGTTTGTGTGTGTCAGGGCTGGCGTGATGTGACCTGTCAGCGCTGTAATGAAGTGCTGGTCTGCTGCTCCCGCAGTGAGAGCAGACACAGCCACGTGCCTGTGTGTGCGTGCGTGATCCAGCATTAGATTTCTCCCTTGGGGCTGTATCAAAATTAATGTCACATTTCCTTATTAGAGTCTTTGCACCAAATCAATGTTTCCAGACCCTGGTCTTCCAGTACCCTCAACAGCACACATTTTTGGTGTAGCCCTGGACAAACACACCACATTCAACTCATTGAGGAGTTGATGATTAGTTGACAAGTTGAATCAGGTGTGCTTGTCCAGGGTTACAATAAAATGTGTACTTTTGGGGGTACTTGAGGACCAGGGTTGGGAACCACTGCTGCACAGTACACCTACTGAGTCCCTAACCAGACACTCTCTGAGCTTCCACTCATATTATGGAGAGTTTCCACTTATATTAAGCAACAATTACTCCATTCCCTGTGGTAGAGGCCTTCAGAGGGGAGGGGAGGGTAATGTAAGGCCCTCAGTTCTGCTCCTATATTAGATTACATACTAAATGACTGCAATTTCCGAGCTGTTCCACCGCCTCTTATGACCTTCACTCCTCACCACTCCCTAAAACCCCATCTCACATCTACAGACGGCGAGAGAGGGTGCGTCCCAAATGGCATCCTAGTCCCTATATAGAGCACTACTTCTGACCAAGGGCGCATAGGGCTCCATTTAGGAAACAGCCTTAGTGAGGCCTGGAGGCTACGTTGGAATAATGGGAATTCTGCTGGTGTGATGGGTGACCTAGCTTCTGTTGGATTAACCAGACCCTGTGAGATCAATCTGCTACAGTTTCCCAGCTTGACTGCCGTATTATGCCCTGTTAGGTCTGATGCTTCTTCAGACCTGGCTCTGGCCCAAATGGCACCCTATTCCCTATTTAGTGCACTACTTTTGACCAGGGTCCATTGAAAGTAGTGCATTATAGGGAATAGGGTGCCATTTCAGACACAAACTTGTGGTCTCAGAGACATTTACATTTAAGTCATTTAGCAGACGCTCTTATCCAGAGCGACTTACAAATTGGTGCATTCACCTTATGACATCCAGTGGAACAGCCACTTTACAATAGTGCATCTAAATCTTTTAAGGGGGGGGGGGGGGGGGGGGGTCAGAAGGATTGCTTTATCCTATCCTAGGTATTCCTTGAAGAGGTGGGGTTTCAGGTGTCTCCGGAAGGTGGTGATTGACTCCGCTGTCCTGGCGTCGTGAGGGAGTTTGTTCCACCATTGGGGTGCCAGAGCAGCGAACAGTTTTGACTGGGCTGAGCGGGAACTGTACTTCCTCAGTGGTAGGGAGGCGAGCAGGCCAGAGGTGGATGAACGCAGTGCCCTTGTTTGGGTGTAGGGCCTGATCAGAGCCTGAAGGTACTGAGGTGCCGTTCCCCTCACAGCTCCGTAGGCAAGCACCATGGTCTTGTAGCGGATGCGAGCTTCAACTGGAAGCCAGTGGAGAGAGCGGAGGAGCGGGGTGACGTGAGAGAACTTGGGAAGGTTGAACACCAGACGGGCTGCGGCGTTCTGGATGAGTTGTAGGGGTTTAATGGCACAGGCAGGGAGCCCAGCCAACAGCGAGTTGCAGTAATCCAGACGGGAGATGACAAGTGCCTGGATTAGGACCTGCGCCGCTTCCTGTGTGAGGCAGGGTCGTACTCTGCGGATGTTGTAGAGCATGAACCTACAGGAACAGTATCTAAGTCCGAGTGGTGTGTTACTGTGTACCTCCCCACATGAGTAGAATAAAACACTGGCTAACTTACGGGGTCTGACATCTGTCTCCTAGTCTACCAGTGCCAGGGTAGACGGTACACTCTTAGAGAAAAGGGTGCTATCTAGAACCTAAAATGTTTTTTCGGCTGTCCCCATAGGAGAACCCTTTGAAGAACCCTTTTTGGTTCCATGTAGGACCCTTTTCCACAGAGGGTGTAGGAGTGCCTTAGGAATTGAGAGGAGCAATCTCTTCACACACACATAAGCAGACAGTCGCATGCAAGCATGCGCACACACACGCACGCACGCACACACACACACACACACACACACACACACACACACACACACACACACACACACACTGGTAGCAGCTGAGACATGTAACAGTGCTAGTCGGGAAGGGAAAGTTGCATGATAGTCAATATGCAGCGTATTGATTACTGCAGTAGCAGTCCGTACAGTGCAGCAACTGACTAGAACTCCCTCCCTCATTCATTCTGTCTCTCTTTCTCTCTCCTCTCTCTCCTCTCCATCTGACTCTTATTTTTCTCTCTGTCTCTCTCTCTCTCTCTTACTCGCTTTCTCGCTCTCTCCCTCTCTCCTCTTCTCTATGAGGAAAGATGAAAGCTAATACACCACCAGACTGCCAGGAGAGGAAGAGGAGGAGAGAGAGCAGGAGGGAGGAAGGAAAAAGGGAGTGGAGAAAGGAGGAGTGACAGGGAGAGGTTTTATTTGGGGGAGGGGAATATTTTGACGTGGCAGCCATTTTTCTCCTAACTCACCACTTTGGTCATCATTATGATTAGAATACATTCAGCTTTGAGACGAGGATGAAGTCGTGTGTGTGTGTGTGTGTGTGTGTACGCTGCAACCAGTTCCACTGAAAAGCAGGCCCTGACTCCTCCCTTCTTCTTCCTTCCACTCCTCTTGCAGAAGAAGAGCCGAGAGGAGAGTTGTGGTGAGGGCAGTGGGGTGGAGATCCTAGAGAACAAGCCGTATGAGGATGGTCCAGGCGGGTCGGGACAGTACACACACAAGGTGTACCACATCGGGAAACACATCCCCTCGTGGTTCTGCTCCATCCTGCCTCAGGCTGCTCTACGCGTGGAAGAGGAGTCCTGGAACGCCTACCCATACACACGCACACGGTGAGAGACAACACACACATACAGATGTAGGATCTTAATTTGAGCCAGTTTGCTACAGATCAAATTTTATGACCAATTTATGCAGAAATCCAGGTATTTCCAAAGGGTTCACATACTTTTTCTTGCCACTATATATACACACACTTACATCATTACACACACACAAATGTGTGTCCCTGAGGCCCGGAGTGCATCTCTACCCTAGACCCCCTACCTTACACGCCTACACAAATACAAGATGTACAAGTGACATTCTCCTAAAGCTTCCTATTCTTTCCACAACACACATCCCACTCTATCTCCCGCTCCCCCACTCTCTCTCATTCTCTCTCTCTCTCCCCTTCCTCTCTCTCTAGGTATACCTGTCCATTTGTAGAGAAATTCTCCATAGACATTGAGACGTATTATAAACCTGACACAGGGACCCAAGAGTGCTTCAATCTGTCATCAGCAGAAAAAAGAACAAGGACTATAGGTATGGCACACACACACACACACACACACACACACACACACACACACACACACACACACACACACACACACACACACACACACACACACACACACACACACACAAGCCTACACGCCTTCTCAAGCCTACTGTTCTCAGTCTGTCTGTCTGGTCTTCATGGATTTCAGAGAGCAGTCAGCAATTCGCTGTTTCACACACACTGTGGTCTTTAAGATGCAGACAGCGTGTGTTCCGTCCTATGCTGCTGCTAGTGTGTGTGAGTGTGAGCTGCTGGCTGGCTTAATACTGCAGCGCCACTCCCACAGTGCAGTGTGTGATAGGTGTGTTGTCTGGCCCAGACTGACTCTGCGGGGGACGATTACATAACCACACACACACACACACACACACACACACACACACACACACACACACACACACACACACACACACACACACACACACACACACACACACACACACACACACACACACACACACACAGTAATGTGTATGGGGATAGTAGATCAGTGTTTGTTGCTGCTCTTTGTGTGCTGCAGCACATCTCTCTGACACAGACACTCAAGCACACAAGCGCACACACAACACACACGTAGCAACACACTCAGGTCGTAGAGCAGAGCAGTGGAGACCTCTAGTGGCTTCTAGCCAGCAGTACTATTGTTCCTCCTTTTCTCAGTTCTATTCTGGTTCCCTCTGCCCTCATTCACTCCAAAATTAGACATAGTCAAGGAATGTCAATAAGTAATCGTCTCATAATTCACTACATGGATAATTTTGGTCCGTGCACTGACTGTGTTTGTGTTCTTCCTCCAGACCCCATTGACATTGTGAAGGACTACATTGCACCCCATGAGTACCTGGTTGAGGAGGATCCTAAGCTGTACTTATCAGAGAAAACCAAGCGAGGACCACTGACTGACGACTGGATCGAACTCATCAACCAGAACCCGACCCAGAACACAGTCATGTGTGCCTACAAGCTCTGCAAGGTGGAGTTCAGATACTGGGGAATGCAGTCCAAGATAGAACGCTTCATTCACGATGTTGGTAGGTACTGTGTGTGTGTGTGTGTGTGTGTGTGCGCGTGCGTACGCACATAGGCGCCTGAGTAATGGCACAAACAGAGCAGCTGTACCCCCACTTTCAAAATAAGGGTGTAAATGTATTTTTTTTGCCAGAAAGTTATCACAATCCATTCGGGTAATTTCACATTTTCAATAATTAGTGATGTTTTGAGCTAGTCTGTATTAAGATAAATGTGTCCATTTCTATATGATATAATAATGAACAGATTGCATTTTGCACCCCCTCCCCTGTCGCCTCAAGGTGAATGGTTTTGACCACTCAAAAGTTTGATTTTGCTCCTGCATGCCACTGTGTTGGTTCAGTGCAGTTAGAAAGCACTAGTTACACCACTGGTGTTTAAAATGAATAGACACCTGCAAAATAACACTGTTTATCTATTTTGCAGTGGTGTAAAGTACTTAAGTAAAAATACTACTTTAGTCGTTTTTGGGGGTATCTGTACTTTACTATTTATATTTTTGACTACTTTTACTTCACTACATTCCGTTAGAAAATATTGTATTTTTTACTCCATACATTTTCCTTGACACCCAAAAGTACTCGTTACATTTTGAATTCTTAGCAGGACAGGAAATTTGTCAAATTCATGCACTTATCAACCGAAAATCCCTGGTCATCCCTACTGCTTCTGATCTGACAGACTCACTAAACACACATGCTTTGTTTGTATATTATGTGTGAGTGTTGGAGTGTGCCCCTGGCATTCCTTAAATATTTAAAAAATAATTGTGTTAAGTATATTTTAAACTTTAGACTTTTACTTGATTCATTTTCTATGAAGGTATATTTACTTTTACTCAAGTATAACATTTGTGTACTTTTTCCACCACTGCAATTTTTATGTACTGTTTAAATTTGTATCGTTGTTTCATGTCGGATGCACTCGGCGTATCGTTATTTTATTTGAGTGGCGCGTGCAGGTTGGGCTAGCCTTGGTGGGCTAGCTCAAAATGCGTTTCCACTGCCTCCAGAAATTAGATGTTATGTTGCTAGGTGGACAATATTTTACTGCAGCTGGTTTCGCTAATGTTGCTAGATAGGTTGCTAGCAAAATTATTTAATTCACCCGTACCATGGTGCAACTAACGTTACCCCATACTCTGCTAGTTCCAGACAGACTCAGAGCCATGTATTTAGCTTGCAAACGTTAGCTAGCTAGCTAAAATACTACCTTGCTTGCCATGGCATTGGCTATTAGTTGGCTAGCTAATCAAGCAAACCAGACGACAGGTTTGATATTATGTAGCTAGCTAGCTTTGCATATGACCTGGCCAGCTAAAATGACTGCTATAGCTCACGTTAGCTAGCTTGTTTCAACAGTGATTTGCTAGCTAACGCTAGGTAGAGAGCATTCGAGGGCTGACTGTTCTCGTAAAAGTTTATTGTGTAGTGCAAACATTTATGTTGGATCCAGCTATGGTGGAAAACTGCATGGCCGGTAGCTCACGGGCTGTCAATAAGTAGCTCACAAGTATCAGTAGGCCTATATTACATAATTTAATCTGTGACATATTTTTTCTTCCCAAGCTGTTTACAGGCATTTAACATCATTTTTGTTATCTATTTTCCAAACATCAATCGGTTAAATCACATTGTTAAAATGTTTTCATTCAGTCCATTATTTGTGACAAAAAGAAAAGGAAAACTTAATGTGCAATTTAACAATGATTTTACTTAACCTAACAAGTACAACATTCTAATTATTATTGGCAATATTATTCCTCTCATTTTCCTCATTGTCATGTTATCCTGGCCACATTCTTAACAGTTTGGCCTGTCAATCGATCACTGTGGCTGGGATTGTCAGGGAAGGCGGTGGGATGTTTGTCAGTCACTGCGTTGGTCAAGTTTCAGACCTGGAGAGATGTGTGGCTGGGGAAGGGAGAGAAAATATGAGAAAAAGACTGAGAGAAAGATGGTGCGGACAGAGAGGGCTGTCTCGCTTCTAGTTCTTAGGAAACTTTGCAGTATTCAGTTTTTTATGTATTTGTCAACATATCAAAGGAGATGATCTCGGACTTCAGGAAACAGCAGAGGGAGCACCCCCCTATCCACATCGACAAGACCGCAGTGGAGAAGGTGGAACGTTTCAAGTTCCGCGGTGTACACATCACTGATAAACTGAAATGGTCCACCCACATAGACAGTGTGGTGAAGACGGCTTCAACCTCACGAGGCTGAAGAAAGTTGCCTTGTCACCTAAAACCCTCACAAACTTTTACAGATGCACAATTGAGAGCATCCTTTCGGGATGTATCACCACTTGGTACGGCAACTGCACCGCCCACAACCACAGGGCTCTCCAGAGAGTAGTGCGGTCTACCTAACGCATCACCGGGGGCAAACTACCTGCCCTCCAGGACACCTACAGCACCCAATGTTACAGGAAGGCCAAAAAGATCATCAAGGACAACCACCCGAGCCACTGCCTGTTTACCCCGCTGTCATCCAGAAGGCGAGGTCAGTACAGGTGCATCAAAGCTGGGACCGAGAGACTGATAAACAGCTTCTATCTCAAGGCCATCCGACTGTTAAATAGCCATCACTAGCGCAGAGAGGCTGCTGCCTTTATACACAGACTTGAAATCACTGGCCACTTTCATAAATGGAACACTAGTCACTTTAATAATGTAACTTTAATAACGTTTACATATCTTGCATTACTTATCTCATATATATACTGTATTCTATACTATTCTACTGTACAGTATCTTAGTCTATGATGCTCTGATATTGCTCGTCCGTATATTTATATATTCTTAATTCTATTCCTTTACTTCGATTTGCGTTGGGTATATGTTGTGAAATTGTTAGAGATTACTTGTTAGATATTACTGCACTGTTGGTGCTAGAAACACAAGCATTTCGCTACACCCACAATAACATCTGCTAAACACATGTATGTGACCAATAACATTTGATTTGATTTAGTGAATAAGAGAGTGAGTAACAGTTGGAGGGAGAGGTATAGAGAACCATGGTGGTAATAAAGGAAGAATGATGAAAAGAAAAACAGGGAGAAGGAGTGAGAGAGAGAGAGAGAGAGAGAGAGAGGAGATAAGAAAGGCAGCAGGATTAATTTCCTGCCTGTGTTCTTCTGTCAGCTCATCAGTCTGCATCATGACAGTGATTTACTACTGCTTAAGGAGTCAGCGTGCTTCAGTTCGACGTTATGCTGGCGACTAGCCACACCAGCCAAACTCGGCTAGCCAAACCGAAGGAGTGTGCTTGTATTCTCCTTTTAAAAGCCATTCGCTTGAAAAATGCAAAAAAAACGTAAATAGTACTATTTGTCCAATTTATAAATGCCGTAGCCAGTATTTCCTCAAAATAGTCAGAATTAATAAGATAACTCAAGAAACCTGTCATTATATATACACTACCGTTCAAAAGTTTGGGGTCATTTTTAAATGTCCATGTTTTGAAAGAAAGGCAATTTTTTTGGCCATTTTAAAATATCTTCAAATTGATCAGAGTAGACATTGATAATGTTGTAAATGACTATTGTAGCTGAAAACAGCAAAAAAAATGAATGGAGTATCTACAGAGGCCCATTATCAGCAACCATCACTCCTGTGTTCCAATGGCACGTTGTGTTAGCTAATCCAAGTTTATTATTTTAAAAGGCTAATTGATCATTAGAAAACCCTTTTGTAATTATGTTAGTGTAACAGTATAACTTTAAACCGTCCCCTCGCCCCGACATGGGCGCGAACCAGGGACCTTCTGCACACATCAACAACAGTCACCCACGAAGCCTCGTTACCCATCGCTCCTCAAAAGCCGCGGCCCTTGCAGAGCAAGGGGAAACCCTACTTCAGGTCTCAGAGCAAGTGACGTAACCGATTGAAATGCTATTAGCACGTACCCGCTAACTAGCTAGCCATTTCACATCCGTTACACTCACCCCCCTTTCAACCTCCTCCTTTTCCGCAGCAACCAGTGATCCGGGTCAACAGCATCAATGTAACAGTATAACTTTAAACCGTCCCCTCACCCCGACACGAGCGCGTACCAGGGACCTTCTGCACACATCAACAACGGTCGCCCACGAAGCGTCGTTACCCATCGCTCCACAAAAGCCAGGGGAAACCCTACTTCCTACTGCAAGGGGAAACCCTACTTCAGGTCTCAGAGCAAGTGACGTAACCGATTGAAATGCTATTAGCGCGTACCCGCTAACTAGCTAGCCATTTCACATGCGTTACACTAGCACAGCAGAAAACTGTTCTGATTAAAAAAGCAATAAAACTGGCCTTCTTTAGACTAGTTGAGTATCTGGAGCATCAGTGTTTGTGGGTTCAAAATGGCCAAAAAACAAAGACCTTTCTTCTGAAACTCGTCAGTCTATTCTTGTTCTGAGAAAAGAAGGCTATTCCATGAGAGAACTTGCCAAGAAAATGAAGATCTCGTACAACACTGTGTACTACTCCCTTCACAGAACAGCGCAAACTGGCTCTAACCAGAATAGAAAGAGGAGTGGGAGGCCCGGGTGCACAACTGAGCAAGAGGACAAGTACATTAGAGTGTCTAGTTTGAGAAACAGACGCCTCACAAGTCCTCAACTGGCTGCTTCATTAAATAGTACCCGCAAAACACCAGTCTCAACGTCAACAGTGAAGAGGTGACTACGGGATGCTGGCCTTCTAGTCAGAGTTGCAAAGAAAAAGCCATATCTCAGACTGGCCAATAAAAATAAAAGATTAACATGGGCAAAAGAACACAGACACTGGACAGAGGAACTCTGCCTAGAACGCCAGCATCCCGGAGTCTCCTCTTCACTGTTGATGTTGAGACTGGTGTTTTGCGGGTTAATTTGACGTTATTGTAATGGACAAGGAATGTGCTGTCTTTCAAAAACAAGGACATTTCTAATTGACCCCAAACTTTTGAACAGTAGTGTGTGTGTGTATGTGTATATATATATATATACATATATATATAAAAATGAAATCATATTTACATAAGTATTCAGACCCTTTACTCAGTACTTTGTTGAAGCACCTTTGGCAGTGATTTCAGCCTTGAGTCTTGGGTATGACGCTACAAGCTTGGCACACCTGCATTTGGGGAGTTTCTCCCATTTATCTCTGCAGATCCTCACAAGCTCTGTCAGGTTGGATGGGTAGCATTGCTGCACAGCTGTTTTCAGGTCTCTGCAGAGATGTTCGATTGGGTTCAAGTCCGGGCTCTGGCTGGGCCACTCAAGGACATTCAGAGATTATTTTTTGCACTATTGGTTAGAGCCTGCAAGTAAGCATTTCATTGTAAGGTCTACACCTGTTGTATTCAACGCATGTGACAAATAAACTTTGATTTGTCTTGGCTGTGTGCTTAGGGTTGTTGTCCTGTTGGAAGGTGAACCTTCACCCCAGTCTGAGGTCCTGATCACTCTGGAGCAGGATTTTATCATGGATCTCTCCGTACTTTGCTCCGTTCAACTTTCCCTCGATCCTGACTAGTCTCCCCGGTCCCTGCCACTGAAAAACATCCCCACCGCATGGCAACCTCCAAGCGGGCTGTCATGTACCTTTTACTGAGGAGTGGATTCCGTCTGACCACTCTACCATAAAGGCCTGATTGGTGGAGTGCTGCGGAGATGGTTGTCCTTCTGGAAGGTTCTGCCATCTCCACAGAGGAACTCTGGAGCTCTGTCCAAGTGACCATCGGGTTCTTGGTCACCTCCCTGAACAAGGCCCTTTTCCCCCGATAACCCATCCGTAACCGCCCGACTATATGTGATAAAATGAAAATCTGAGGCCAGCACCAAACCTAACTCGCAAATATAGAAAATGTGCTGTACAGTTCCGTTTCCCCCCCCCCCTTCAACGTTTATTGAACAATTACGTTTTTCTTCCACATTTATTCAAATCAAATCAAATTGTATTCATCACATGCATCGAATACAACAGGTGTAGACTGGTCCGTGAAATGCTTACTTACGAGCCCTTCCTCAACAATGCAGAGTTAAAAAGTAAATGGTAACACGAAGTAACAATATTGAGACCGTATATTAGGAGTACCGGTACTGAGTAATTGTGCAGGGGTACGAGGTAGTTGAGGAAATTGAGGTAAAATGTACATGTAGGTAGAGGTAAAAGGGACTAGGCGATAATAAGCAGAGTAACAGCAGCGTGTGTGAAGAGTGTTAAAGTGTGTCTATGTGTGTGTGGCGTCAATATGCATGTGTTTGGTGTGTGTTAGCGTATGTAGTGTTTGTGTGTGTTGGAGTGTCAGTGTAGTATGTGTGAGGTTGTGGGTAGAGTCCAGTGAGTGTGTATAGAGCTGGTGCTAGAGAGTCAGTGCAAATAAAAAGGGTGTCAATGCAAATATTCAGGGTAGCCATTTGATTAACTGTTCAGCAGTCTTATGGCTTGGGGGTAGAAGCTGTTCAGGAGCCTTTTGGTCCCAGACTTGGTGCTCCGGGACCACTTGCCGTATGGCAGCAGAGATTTGGGTGGCTGGAGTCTTTGACAATTTTTAGGGCCTTCCGCTGACACCGCCTGGTATAGAGGTCCTGGATGGCAGGGAGATCGGCCCCAGTGATGTACTGGGCCGAACGCATTACTGTCTGTAGCCAAGCAGTTGTGATACCAAGCGGTGATGCCAACAGATGCTCTCAATGGTGCAACTATAACTTTTTGAGAATCTTTTCAGATCTTTTCAGCCTCTTGAGGCGTTGTCGTGCCATCTTCACTACTGTGTTGTGCTTGGGCCATGATGGGTCCCTAATGACGTGGACACCGAGGAATTTGAAGCTATCTACCCGCTCCACTACAGCCCCGTCAATGTGAATGGGGACGTGCTCGGCCCTCCGTTTCCTGTAGTCTACGAATCAGCTCTGTCTTACCTCATTTGAAAATTTAGGCCTATTGAACAGGAGCCTAATGTTTTTCTGAAACAACACATTTCAAACAATAGACAAAGTCAAACAATAAATCACACCTTCCGCATGCTTTTATGAAAAGGCCTACGCACTAATGCCCGATTTTTTAAAATAATGAAAGAAAAAACACAATGTAGCCTATAAATATAAATTGCACAGTAATTATTATAGATTTTTTGGTATGCGTTTTTTAATCTTTATTCACCACCCACCCGCTTGTTCATCCACATAATATTTAATGAACCTAAACCTGCCCACTCCATGGATATAACCGCAGGGACTGCAGGTTATGAGTCAACCCGCGCATCACTAACACACACTGACCTACTGCTGTTTGTTCATATACACTCTCTTCATTTTTACACACAGCTCATCTAATCCTCTCGTGTTACGGCTGAGTTGAATGTTGAATCACCTGCTAGGTGTGTGTGCGTGTGTGTGTTGTAACTGTGTTTCTAGTATGTGTGTGTGTTGTGTGTGCGACTGCTCTGTGTTGTTGCTGCTGTGTGGTGCTTGTTCAGTACATTATGACTGGCAGGCTCATTAGTCTATTTCTAATGAATGTATGCACGATTGATGGGTATTGAGAGAAAGGAAAATAATTATATTGATTGGAATTGAGAGCGAGATCGCCGTGATAATGTTATTAATCTCCTGCTCTTCCCTCTCCCCTCCTTCTCCTCCCCAGGCCTGCGTAAGGTGATGGTGCGTGCCCACCGGCAGGCGTGGTGCTGGCAAGATGAGTGGTACGGTCTGACCATAGAGGACATCAGACAGCTGGAGCTGGAGACTCAGCTAGCCCTGGCCAGGACGATGGCCCAGTACAGTCTCAGTGACACCGAGGAGGGGGCGGAAGTGACCAACGGGACCCCTGCCACCCCCGACCAGGACCAGGAGGGAGTGAAGGCCCTGGGGGAGGGGGGAGAGGTGGAGGGAGGACGGACAGGGCTGGGAGATGCGTTACAGACGCGTGGAGAGCTCACCAAGCA
Source organism: Salvelinus fontinalis (assembly GCF_029448725.1). Lineage (NCBI taxonomy): Eukaryota > Metazoa > Chordata > Actinopteri > Salmoniformes > Salmonidae > Salvelinus > Salvelinus fontinalis. The sequence continues at coordinate 34,251,281 of NC_074685.1, forward strand.
GTGGTCAACTTCGTCCAAGTCATCTAATAGATCCTCGAAGAGAGGTGGTGAGTGGGGCGATGCATTTCTCTGTTCAATAATTACCAAGTCTCAAATCAACCCAGAGCATGAGAAAATAGTGCCCTTAATCTATTTCCTTTTTCCTGTCCACACAGGAAGCCCCGTCCACCAGAACATCTCAGAGTGGCGGATGCAGAGTATCGCTCGTGACTCCGAGGACAGCACGGACGACGAGTTCTTTGACGCTCACGGTTTGCTATGACATTTTATTTCCAGACCGCTATTACAGTTACTTCATCAGCTGTTACTTACTGGGGTTCTATGACTGTTATTACATGTTAATACAACATCAACTGTTACTGATGTCTGTCTCCTCAGAGGACTTCTCTGGGGATGAGGAGATGCTGTTACATGCCAAGGAGATGACCAAGTGGAGTTCCAACGACCTAATGGACAAGATGGACACTACAGAGATGGACGAGGGCCAGGGTAGGACAACACACACACACACACACCTAATTAAGGCATATATATATGTAGTAATGTATGCGTGTAAGTCTGTAATGTCTATGTTAATATTTTTAAATGTATGTCAATTGTAAAGTATTTTTGTCTATAATATTTTTTTTGATATGTGTCGGACCCCAGGAAGACTAGCTGTCGCCTTTGGCAACGGCTAATGGGGATCCCAGTAAAATCTCAATCAAAACACATACTGTACACACGCACAAGCTCCGTTCGTCATTAAGATTTCAGATCTTCATGTCTTATATCAGGAAGTTAATTTGTTTAATAAAAAATAATTGTGTGTGTGTGTGTGTTTACAGAGAGCCTGTATCAGTCGGGTGAAGAGTATGCCGCGACCAGTAGTGACGAGAGACTTCTTGAGGTATGCTTCCAACACCTCATCTAGACCCCAGGAAGAGTAGCTGCTGCTTCTGCAAAAGCTAATGGGGATCCAAATCAACAAATAGCAGTATGAAGAATGTATGAGAGTAGCCTAGTAAACAACATGAGTTCTCACTGAGGGTTACTAACTATAGCTTCATCATTTCTTAACAACATATCTTAACAATATATTAACAGCAATGTTTGCAGGCAAACCGGTACTGTAACAGTTGGCTTATTGAAGTTGTGTGTCAGTTTGAGAATGCTTTGATCCCATCTGGTCCTAACGACAGCCAGAGGGGGAGGGAGAACATCACAGAGTAACGTCTATCGGGGATAGTAGATCACGCGTAAATACTATATCAGTGTTTGTTGTTGCTCTTTGTGTGCAGCAGCACGTCTCTCTGACACACACACACACACACACACACACACACACACACACACACACACAGGCAGGCAGCATCTCAGTGTGTTATCCTCTCTGTGCCCAGCGTCACGTCTCTAGTAAACGGAGACATCGCTCCACTGTCAGGTCCCGCAGACGACCAGCTGTAAGTCTGACCCCCTAGCCCCAGCCCCACAGTGCACTGTGGTTCAGAGGTGGTGTTGTAGCCTTTAGTAGGGTGTTGTGTTACTGTAGGCTTTGAAAATATGTTTCAGTTCTGGTAGGACTCCAATTGGAACTGTCTCTTTTTCTATTCTACTTAATTTCCATGATTTCACCCCTTCACAGCCACTGTGTATTGGTAACTAATCAACGTCCGCCCTCTCTCCTCCTCCTTCTCTCGTAGGATGGGTCGTCTCAGCAGTGTCTGGCGCCCTCAAAGATCCACGTTCTCCTCCTGGTGCTTCACGGGGGTAACATCCTAGACACTGGAGCAGGTATGCAATATCCCAACACAAACTGTTACAGTAAACACTTACAGTCATCTCACTTTGTTTGTTCTTGGAAAGACAATGTAACAATATTGTATGACTATTTACTCATAATTACTCCCAGGTGAGCCAAATAGTAAGCAGGCGGACGTCAACACTCTGACCGGAGCGTTTGAGACAGTGATGAGGGTCCATTACCCAGCAGCCCTAGGACGCATCGCCATCCGCATGGTTCCTTGCCCCGCGGTTTGTGCCGAGGCCTTTTCCCTGGTGTCCAAGTGAGTACACACACATGCACACGCACGCACGCATGCACACATACACATACACATACACACACACATCCTCTAACTTCTATCTCTCCTGACCAGTCTCAGTCCTTATAGTTATGACGAGGGCTGCCTCTCCAACAGTCAGGACCACATCCCTCTAGCTGCACTGCCTCTATTGGCCACCTCCGCTCCCCAGTACCAGGATGCCGTGGCTACCGTCATCCAACGAGCCAATCAGGTGTATGGGGACTTCTTAAGGTCCTTGGAAGGGACATCCTTCTCCGGACAGGTCAGTGCAGAGGACAGGAGTCAAAGTTTCGAGGTTCTGGATGTTTCTGACAGCTATTGCTGATTATTTTCTATATGTTGAACTTAAAAGCATGCGTTCTCTCCTCCTGTAGGTGTGCGTGATCGGGGACTGTGTAGGTGGTATCCTAGGGTTTGATGCTCTGTGCAGCAGTAACGTCACCATCTCAGAGAGCCAGAGCAGCAGCAGACGAGGCAGCACTGTCAGCGTACAGGTACCTTCCTCTAGTCCTTTAAATTGCACCCGAATTCCCTCCTTTATCTGTGCTGTAAATCGGACTGCTACTAACTATCTTTGCCCCCTCCCCTCTGTCTCTCTCCTGCCCCCGCCTTGCCCTCCATCTCTCCAGGACACAGACCTCCTCTCCCCAGGCATCATAATAAACAGTGTCTCTCCGTCCTCTCCGTCTTCTCCGTCTCTGGAGGGCAGTCGCCATCTTAGTCGCAGTAACATCGACATCCCTCGCAGCTTAGGGCCCGACGACCCCAAGACAATGCTGCCACGCAAACGCAGTGACTCCTCCACCTACGAACTAGACACCATCAAACAGCACCAGGCCTTCCTGTCCAGGTCAGACACAGACAGACAGACAGACAGACAGAGACACACACACACACACACACAGTATAGCGACAATGTTATCATTGTTATCAAATGTTCACTTTGCCCATGTAACTTTATTTTATTGTTTACACCTGTCGGCTGACTCTTCCCCCTCTCTTTTGTCACCCCCCTTCCTTCCCTCTCTCTCCCTCCCTCTCCCTCGGTTTCTCCAGTCTCCACAGCAGTGTGCTGAGAACAGACCCGGCTTCGAGGCGCTCCAGCAGCAGTACCATGCTAGAGGGAGGGGGGGCGCTCGGGAGGCTGGACTTCGAGGTGGCAGACTTCTTCCTCTTTGGTTCTCCTCTGGGGCTGGTGCTGGCGCTGAGGAAGACTGTTGTGCCGTCTATAGATGGTGAGGAACACCTTCATCAGAGATTGATATCAATAGCCAGTAGACTACACTAGACTATATACTGTAGACTATAGGCTATATTCCGACTGCAGCCAACAGTCTTTGCCATGCATGGAGTTGGCCTTTTAAGGAGTTGGCTAAAGCAGAAATAGACTATAAGCAAAGTTGCCACTTTTCAGAATTGTATTTACTGTATGTGTACAGAAAGTCTCACTATTAGTGAGAAGCTGTAAACTAAGCTAATCGGCGTCTGTGCGGTGAGTGTCTTTTCCTGCAGCTGTGGAGGTCGGGCTCTGACAGGACATCCCTTAGTGAGTTAACATCATAGTTCAGAGGTTAGAAGTCATGTTTTAGATCTCTGACGCCAGAGAAGTGACATTCAAGGGATGACATTCAAGACACATGTTCCAAAGTAAACGAAGAACTAAGATGATGAGACAGAAGATAAATAGGAGGTTTAGAAAAAGAGCTGAGAGGCAGGCAGAGGAAACCGAGGGGGTTGTGACATGGAGTCTTCAGGGGTTCCATGGAGTTCTAGAGAGTTCCAGAGACGTGTTCGTCAGCAGTTGCCTGTGTCACTTCTGGACCCTCGAGACCAGAATCTTTGATGGAAGTTGTTCATAGTATCCTCCATAGTTTGGTCCAATGGTTTTCAATATGTGAGCTTTGGAAGGAACTCCGATAGCTGTTCCTATATGTAAATAACCGTGTTCTCTTTTCATCTCTTGTCCTCTTTCTCTCTCTCTCTCTCGCTCTCCAGTCTCAGCGTTGCGTCCAGCTTGTCAGCAGGTGTATAACCTGTTTCATCCTGCGGACCCCTCTGCCTCCCGCCTGGAGCCCCTCCTAGAGAAGAGGTTTCACCAGCTGCCCCCATTCTGTGTCCCCCGTTACCAACGCTTCCCTCTGGGGGACGGGCACTCGGCTCTGCTGGGTGAGGCTAGATACACATGCACGCCCACAAACTATTCCTTTATGTCTCTGGGATATCTCTCCTCCAAAAGGAAGCACTCAATTCGCTGTGTGCTTTGTCCACATGTCCATCGGCTCTCATAGTGCGATACCTGTGCAGGTATTATCAGGTATAATGTACTATGGGTTACGTCTGTCCAACTTAGCAGTTATAACGTGCTGTACTGTTGTATGTCAGTTAGTCCATGTCTGTTCTGTAGTTACGTCCGTTTATTTCTGCCTCTCTGTCTCCCCCCGTGTCTCTCCTGCCTCCTCCCTTCCTATCTCTCTCCCCCACATGTTCCTCCCCCCTCTCCACCCCCCCCCCCCTTCCCATCTCTCTCCCTCCCCTGTTCGCCCCCCAGTGGAGACGATGCAGAGTAACCCCCAGCTCCTGTTGGAGTCAGTACCCCTGTCAGTACCCCTGCGTTACCAGGAGGGGGGCGTCAGTGAGACTTCCATCCCCGTCCCTGTACTCAACTGGCCCCAACAGGCCGCACAGCTCAACGACAGTGTGTACCCTTTCTCTGTCTCTGTCTGTCTGTCTGCTGCCCTGTCCGCTCTCTGTTTGTCTGTCTGTCTGTCTCACTTTCTCTCTCTCTGCATTTCATTTGTATTTGTAAAAAAGTTTTATACAAATACAATTAAATTGATTGTTTGATCAATCCACTTCTCTCTCCCTCCTCCCTCTCGCTCTCTCTGTCACACACACACTTTCTCTCCCGTGTCTCCCTCCTTCCATAGCTGACGTACTCCACTCCCACTGTGGTGTGTTTGTGGACAGCCAGTACCCGTCCTCCCCGCTGACCGGACCCCCCCACCCCAGGGGCCTCCGTAGGTCCAGCGAGGCCAGCATCGCCAGCCAGGTGTCAGGCATGGCCGACTCATACACCGCCTCTAACATCGCCAACAGTCAGTACTGGACTTTATACTTATACTTTTTTGCATTTAACAGCAGTGTCTGTGGCTCAGGGAGATGACAACATACATTCTCTGACATTTTTCACACACTGTTTTGTCGTTCTTCAACCCTTGATTCCTCCGTAGCTACTAAATGCCAAAGCAGCCCGTCTAAGAAGCTGGGTCTCCTTTCCCAGCTAGCGCTTCCTAAACTCCCCTCGAGAAGCCCCTCTCCGCGGGCCAGGAAGAAGATCCGACCCTTCCTCTCTCTCGGACGCACCGACTCAGACCAGGGTGACGATGACGTCACCGCTGACGTCACTGCCTCTGATGTCACCTCAGACTTGCCGTCTGACATCACCGACACGAACTCTGACCCCCCGTCGCCAGACACGCTGATGAACGTAGAGCAAGGTAGTCTGGGTACTGTGGTTTGAATCCTGTGTGACCCCCCCCCCCCCCCCCCCGGACTACTCCCATCTTTGTGCCTTGTCGTTGGTCTCCTTCAAGCTACAGCTGAACCACTGCAGTACTACAGCTTCTCTCCCTTTTCTTCTCCTCTACAGATTGTACCCTATATGTACTGCAGTGCTTCCCAAACAGGAGTTATGCCAATGTCCTCAATCAAGGACCCAGTCTTTAGCCGGGATAGAAAAGAGGGACCACCATTTGGGAATCACTGACCTTGTGTATGTCCCTCCTCAAATCAAAACTGTCCCTCTGCTCCAGTTCAATCTGCCCCTGAAACTCCATTCTACTCCAGTGTGGACCTGTGACTTTCCGTCTGTACTATAGAGCCTCTCCCCTGGACTGTAAATCTCTGGATGAGCACACTTCCCTCTACTGTGGAACCCTTTTTGTCTGGGACTGTCATTGACCAGAAATACACATCGACGTCTTTTACAACCCTGTCGTCTTTTCCCTACTGTGATTATGTGTCAGACTTCTCTCTCTCTTTCTGTCTCTCTCTCTCTCTGCTCCCTCTCTTCAGTTGCATCTCGGTGGTGGGGCAGTAAGCGGATGGACTTTGCCCTGTATTGTCCTGATGCCCTCACAGCCTTCCCCACTGTAGCCCTGCCTTACCTCTTCCATGCGTCGTACTGGGAGTCCACTGACGTCGTCTCCTTCCTACTCAGACAGGTATGACTGCTTATGAATGCCATGTGAATGCTTATGAATGTTCATAGACCTCTTCCACAAATCATATTGGAAGTACACTCACAATGCCTCCTTCCTACTCCGAGAGGTAAGAGCATATGAATATTAGTAGCCAAATATAAAGGCATAGCCTCCTATTGGGCTGGTGAATGCTATATGAATGCCCATGTAATCATTCCTGTCTGTTCCTCCAGGTGATGAGGCATGAGAACTCGAGTGTTCTGGAGCTGGACGGTAAAGAGGTGACCGAGTTCAAGCCCTCTAAACCCAGAGAGAAGTGGATCCGCAAGAGGACCCACGTCAAGATCAGGGTGAGGACAGACCACTTCCTAACCCCCTTTTTTTAGGCTTTCTGTCGGCAAGTTGCAGAAGTACTGACCGCAGTAAACGTCTGTGTGTGTGTGTAGAACGTGACGGCCAACCACCGCGTGAACGATGCTGTGTTCTCTGAGGACGGAACACAGCTGGTGATGGGACGCTTCATGTATGGCCCTCTGGACATGGTCACCCTCACTGGAGAGAAGGTAAAGCCATACTCATTGACGCCAACTTGTCTTGTGGAACAAACTTCAGTTCTGCAACTGAGAAATACTTGCATGCAACTCAATATTTGAGCATAATGTATAGTTTGTCAATGAAACACATGGGCAAGTCAGTCATTATTTTATATAATATACCGACGTGTTCTGATACTGTTATCTGTAACCGCCTCTTGTTGTCTCCCAGATTGACATCCACATCATGACCCAGCCCCCCTCAGGAGAGTGGGTGTACTTTGACACCGAGCTGACCAATAGCAGCGGACGCATCTCTTATGTCATCCCAGAGAGCAAAAGGCTGGGCATTGGAGTTTATCCTGTCAAACTGGTCGTCAGGTAGGTTATGGGTTGAAACCCTTTTAAATATCTGATTAGCTTGTTTTCAGGGTGTTTTTGAGGAGGAGAACAAGCGTTGAATTGTGTTCCCCTTTGCCACACATTCTCCCTCCCCTCCCCCCGTTTCTCCTCCCTCTCTCAGGGGTGACCATACATTTGCGGACAGCTACCTGACGGTGTTGCCGCGGGGAACAGACTTTGTAGTGTTCAGTATCGACGGCTCGTTTGCTGCCAGCGTGTCCATCATGGGCAGCGACCCCAAGGTCAGGGCTGGAGCTGTGGATGTGGTCAGGTAGGAACACGATGGGTCTTATTCTATCTTGATTTGTATTTGATGTACTGTTATATTCCTGAACAGGAGTAACACTAGCTAATGTGGCATACAAGTTGTGAATCAGCAAATGAATAACTTAATAGATAATACACCAGACTCTTTGGTGTGTCACCTGTTCACCCACAGCCTGTTCTTACTCTCTCTCTCTCCCTTCAGACACTGGCAGGACCTGGGCTATCTGATAGTGTATGTGACGGGTCGTCCAGACATGCAGAAGCAGCGTGTGGTGGCCTGGCTGTCTCAACATAACTTCCCTCATGGAATAGTGTCCTTCTGTGACGGCCTGGTCCACGACCCCCTCAGACACAAGGCCAACTTCCTCAAGTCCCTCATCTGTGAGGTAAGGGGGGGGTAGAGATGAGGGTGTAGGGGTTAGGGTATGGCTTGGGTTGTGGTAGGGTAAGTGTGTTGTTTGGGGTGGGTTGGGGTAAGGGGACTTAGGGTTTTTAAGTTAAATTTCTACAGTCAAAATACACTACATAGCTCGTCGAACATTTCATTCTAAAATCAGGGGCATTAATATGGAGTTGGATCCTCCTTTTATGCTATAACAGCCTCCACTGTTCTGGGAAGGTTTTCCACTAGATGTTGGAACATTTCTGCGGAACTTGCTTCTATTCAGCCACAAGAGCATTAGTGAGGTCGGGCATTGATGTTGGGCACTTAGGCCTGGCTTGCAGTCGGCGTTCAAAATTCATCCCAAAGGTGTTCGATGGGGTTGAAGTCAGGGCTCTGTGCAGGCCAATCAAGTTCTTCCACACCGATCTCGACAAACCATTTCTGGATGGACCTCGCTTCATGCATGGGGCATTCCCAAACTGTTGCCCCAAAGTTGGAAGCACAGAATCGTCTAGAATGTCATTGTATGCTGTAGCGTTAAGATTTCCCTTCACTGGAACTAAGGAGCCTGAACCATGAAAAACAGCCCCAGACCATTATTCCTCCTCCACCAAACTTTACAATTGGCACTATGCATTGGGGCAGGTAGTGTTCTCCTGGCATCTGCCAAACCCAGATCCGTCTGTCGGACTTCCAGATGGTGAAGTGTGATTCATCACTCCAGAGAACGTGTTTCACTGCTCTAGAGTCCAATGGCGGCGAGCTTTACACCACTCCAGCCGAAGCTTGGCATTGCGCATGGTGATCTTAGGCTTGGCAGTTCAGATCTCGGTAATGAGTGTTGCAACCGAGGACAGACGATTTGTACGCGCTACGCAGACGATTTGTTCAAGCTGTGACCTACCACTTCGCGGCTGAGCCATTGTTGCTCCTGGACGTTTTCACTTCACAATAACAGCACTTAGTTGACCGGTGCAGCAGGGCATAAATTTGACAAACTGACATGTTGGAAAGGTGCCATCCTATGACGGTGCCACGTTGAGTCACTGAGGGGTGTCTGCATACTTTTGTGTATATATATATATATATATATATATATATATATATATATATATATATATATATATATATATATATATATATATATATAGTGTAACAACAATACTATTTCTAACAGTCCATTCCTCTGTGTATGTGTGTGCAGGCCCATATGAAGATATTTGCCGCGTACGGCTCTACTAAGGATATCACAGTGTACTCCTCCTTAGGCCTGCCCCCATCACACATCTACATAGTGGGACGGCCCACCAAGAAGATGTCCAGCCAGTGTCAGGTACCAAACTAGCTGGTAGAAAGTGCACTGTAGCCAACAAAAAGTTATCAATTAAAGTGTTGAAATGCTTAACTTCCAACTTCAACTCATAAATAGATAGAATGCGCAAATGTGTTCCTATAGATGGATAGTTTAGTAGATGAGGGGATGAGCTGATCTCGTCTCCATTCCTACCCCCTCTCTTTTTCCTCTTTCTCGATCTCTCCCTCCTCTTTGTCAGTTCATCCCAGACGGCTATGCGTCCCATCTGTCCCAGCTGGAGTACAGTCAGAGGTCTCGTCCTGCCAAGACCGCCAGCGCCCGTATTGTTCTCCGTAAGGGAAGCTTCGGACTGGGCGCTGCCGGGGGGGACTACCTCCGCAAGCGCAACCACATCCTGCGCTCCATCAACTCAACTGGGGGGGCGGGCTCTAGCTCCCCTGGCCAACCAGGGCGCACGGAACGCACGCTGAGCCAATGCGAGGTGGAGAGGGAGAGAGCAGGAGCGGGGACCCAGAGGAGTATGAGTATAGCAGCTGGGTGTTGGGGCCGCACCGGGAGCACCAAGGAGGGGTCAGGAGGATTACTCAGCCCAAAATAGGACTCACCAGACTGGGCTACAGGGGGGAGGGGAACCTGCCTGACTCTACCTGGAGCACTATGATCTTTGGACTGGCCCTGAGAGAAATATGGAAGAAGTATGTTTAAGAGAGAGTTAGAGAAAGGAAAGGATGGGATGAAAGAAGGATAAGGTTTACTGAGGGGCGGAAAGTGAGAGGGAGTAGGTGAAAGGAGAGGGAAGGAAAAGGGCAAAGAGGGTGAGCAAGAGGAAGAAGCAGGGTCTATTGGGAAATGGATATGAAAGGAATAGAGAGAGAAGAGATTGTTTGAGTGAAAAGTAAAGCCAGAAAGATGGGAGGTGCTCTGACTTTGCTGTAAAGAATCAAATGACATTTCTACTGTAGCATTAGAGTCTCACAGTCAAGACTTTTATATAACCTACCTTGGCCACTAAAAGAAAATAACTGGAAAATAAAATAAATTAAAATTAAAAACAAACGATCGTAAGCCTTAATCGTCACCCCCTGAGGGCCTGGAGTGCCTACCCTTGTCTGAGTAATGGTTGAATGTACTCTCTCTACCTAGAGGACAATGGGAATTCACACACATACAAACACCCCAGCTCAGGACAGGCCCGGACATTGGAGCCACAAAAATAAGACTCAAATGGTGATCTGGAGGTCAGGGGGGGGGGTCAGTCTGTAACCATGGCAACAAGTCAACAACTTCATCTGTTTTTATCCCTCTATCCGCTGAGATACACCTCCTTCCTTCCTTCCCTCTAACACCGCTGTCTGGCAATAAGAAACGAGTCCCCTCACACTGCCAAGAGAAGCACCACTACCCTATTGAAAGAGAGAGGGAAGAGGAGAAGCAAGAGGAAGAGGGTTGGAAGGAAAGAGAGACAGAGAGAGATGCAAGACAAAAGGGAGGGAGGGGAAAGGTTATGGATGTGATGGACAATTTCCTCTAGTCTATTCCTGGGCCATTTCTCTACTTTTATCATTGTGGTACTACACAGCGATTTCTACCGTTGACCTTAGCTCAGCTCCAGTCCTTTTCACTCCGTAACAGAGTAGCTACTGTACTGTACCACGTCTTTCAGTATGGCCTGTGGGCCATCCCAGGCCTTAAACCCCAATGACACATTTATAAAGTCAGACTCTGAAGGATCCCAGGACTGAGCTAGACAAGGCTTGTCATAACAGTAGACATTAGTGACACTTTTTAAACGCTGAACAAACAGAACACAGCAGCAATCCCTTTACCAGACCATCTGCTTGCAATACCTCTGAGACACCAGTGGGGGAGCAGTGTCTTTCTCTGTTTTCCAAAAGCATGATGCTGTTGGTATTCATTCAGTTCATCCTGCGGCGCCTCTTAGCTATCAACCTCTGTCATTACACACCATTCAGTGACACTCCAGTGGACTTCCCTATGATGCTCAGAGCTCTTTCCTCCTTGAGGGATGTGATGAATGCTATTCATTGGACATTACTACATTTCGGTCTGGAATACTGAAAGTGATCTAGGCTTTTCACAGTGATTTAAGCTTTTCAGCGAACCCTCACTATTCAAAGGACAGAAGCGGGACTTTTCCTGATTCCTAACAAACAGACGAGAACAGGCGATGAGGTCACAGGAAGAAGTGTTGTATAATGTTCTGAGAGCAGACAGGATGGCCAGACCTCCTCAGAGGCAGGAAGATATGCGTTGATTCCACTTTATTTCACAGTTTCCCTATCCTGTTTTCTTTTTTACCTGGTTTTTACCTAATAATAACCACCATCTGATACCAAGTTGTTTCCAATTGTGATTCATTATCTGAAGTACCAGAGAATATACAATGTTATTACTTAGCAAATACCAGCTGGTATCGGACTATAAAATAAAGGGTTACTAATGCTTTCACTAAAGCTATGGCAACCTGTACAGAGAATTGTAGATGAACACCTAACTCTCATACTACCTGTTATCTAATACCTGGCACCTACTGTGTGGTTAAGGTATTATCATTGTATTCAATTATATCCCCATTACTAATCACCCAAAGCCAACAATCTCTCTCTCTCTAGCGGCTGTAGTATCTCAACCTGTTCAACCTCGCTGTTGTTTTTTGCACTAGTTTATGTTGGAGAATCGTGTTACCGTCTCATGTCGCTACATATTGTTACCTTTTTGTAGTGCATGACATAAAAACGATTCATTATTGCAGGGTATATGTGCTGCAGTAGTATGCACACTCGTGTACATTTATTCAATGTCAGGATTACGGAATAATGTAAAATAACGTGCCAAAAAACGAAACAGTTGTTGGTTGTGGGAAGCTAATGTACCAGGCTGTATCCCACCGTTTCTTTGTATTGTGAGAAGAGTCGGGGCTTGCCATTGAGAGCATGACGGCGTGGCTTTAGCTGAAAAGGCACGTGTTCTATACTGTATTTTAACAATGTCAATCAGATTACATCTGATTTGTAGATCTTTTTGAATCCAATATATTGTCCACATCTAAGGGACATAATGGCTAGCTGTATAGGATGTGGTTATGGTTGGACTTTTACTTATAACTTGAGAGCTTTTAAGCTCTAGCATATTGTTTTGATTCTAGGGATATGCTACTATTGCCAACTTGTATTTAGTGCAACCTGTTATGACACCACTCAAGCGCAGTAGCATAGGTGATGATTGTTAGTTAAAGCAATAGTTCACTTCAAAATCAACTTTTTTTTTTGTTGTCAGACATTGATCAGACCTATTAAAAAGAGGTTGTAACGTCAGGTCTCTGTCCCACACCATTGGTTGTGTAGATCCAGCTGCATAATGTCACTTTTGAGGTTTGACCAAGTCGTACAAACTTTGATCTTTCAGTGAACTACGATTTTAATAAAGGATGTAGACTAGAGCTGTAGGTGACTATCTGAAAGGCACTAGGGAAGGTATTGGATACAGCCATACTGTTTTCCCTCTGGCCTGTGGTCTGGTGATGATGAGCTGAATGTCCTCTTGCTACAGGCTTGGAGAGCCCAGACTTTACAATGATCCATGGATATGTCTGTCTGTCTGTCTGTGTAGATACTGTAAAAATGATATTGTATATGTAGGAATATAATGGTTGAGAGGTATTTATTTACGCAACATGAGTTTAATTTCTATTATGGATCTTTCAGGTGAACAATATTTGAATATGTAGCGTTTTGTTTATGATGAGAACCAACAGTCAGTGGAAGGTGTGTATTTTCTTTGCCAATATTATTGTTTCAGTCGCAGGGTAGCATAACCACAACAAGCCACAGACAGAGACAATCTATCGAACATGCACGAGTATAGACAACATTAACAACATCCACTCTCCCACCCCTTCACACTTCTGCTGTCCCTTTACAAAGGTTAACTGTTAAAGGTTAAATTATTTTATAGTGAAAACAAAACTATTTTTCAAACCGGACCATTTTACAAAGCCTTGACAAAATACTGTATTGCTTCCTATCTTCTGTGAAGGCAGATTTTTTCCCCCTTCAGAATGAAGAAATGTTTGATTGTGAATATGTCAATGAACCTTTTATTTTACCTGTAATATGTGGTGTTTAAAATAATTCAGACTGGGTTAGCCATCAATATTGTATACAGTAGTTATATATCAATTATGTTAACCACTAACCCTTATAGTATGTCTTGAAATGTAAATGTATTCGGAGAATATTAGAATTATTGCCACTTTAGTAGCAGTCTTGCATGTACTGTACTATTAGATGCCAGTTTTACACTCAGTACAGAACATGTTTTCTACTTTATGGGGCCACGTGTGTGACTGAAGAGTTATTATAGTTCAATGCCTTGTAGATATGTAAAGGATAAATAATCAACAAAGGGCTATGCGTTCTATGGAAAATATTGAAGATATTTCCAGAGAACGCATAGAGGCCCGAGTTGATTATCCTTTTTATACCATGGCTATAATTGGAACACATTTGCCACTGAGAATGTGTTCATTTGTTTACTAGATAGCTACAACAGTTGCCTTGGTAAACAAACAGACTTGCTAGTTTAGCTAACCAAACCCTAGATCAAACCATCAGTGCTAGCTTGCTATTATGAAAATGTAATTCAACAATGCCAATGATGTTTTTAATTCGACTTTTGCTTTGAAAAGCAGCTCAAACATAGAGCATGTAAGAATTAACTATAGCCATTGAATTCTACCGTGCTGATATACCCTGTGTTATAGGGAAATAATGCACGCTCTAGAATGCCCTTCAAGCCAATCAGAAACAAGTATTCAACAACGCCATGGATAAGTCACAGTCGGTATTAAATAGTATTACATTCTTGTTGTCTGCTTGTTTAAGTCAATTACAAAACTACATTTGAGAAAAGTACAACATGCCTATAGATTGCTTTTCAACATCGCCTGCTCCCGAGCATTTTCTACTCAGAAATACGTAATATTGTAAGGCTTCCCTCACGCGCCTTTTCATGACGGTGCTAGGAGGCGATGACTAAGTGCTAGCTAGCTACCGACCGGAACATTAAGCTAGCCAAGACCAACAACATAAACAAACGGAAAACATTTAATCACAGGTAAGACATTTAGTATAGTCCGTTTGTAACTCAACTCACTACTTATAGCTGTATTGTCCGTTTGTTTGTGTTGTTGGTCTTGGCTAGCTTAATGTTCCAGTCGGTATATAGCTAGCTAGCACACTACTCGTCTGGCTGTTAGTGCTGTTATTAAAAGGGGCATGAGGGAAGCCCTACAATATTACACTTTTCTAAGTTGTGAAAATACTTGGGAGAATTCAATGTTGAAAAGTAATCTTTAGGCATGCTGTACTTTTCTTAAATGTAGTTTTGTAATTGACTAAAACAAGTAGACAAAGACAAAATTGTGTTTGAAAAAGGTTACGTTTTTGCTGTGAGCCAATGGCGTAACCAAGGTGATGGTTGGATTGTTTTCCCCCTAGGCGGACGGGGCCGCGACGTTCTATCTAATACCGACTAGGAGTATAAACAGGTATAACGAGAACTATATAACAATGTGTTCAGTCGGTTCTGTGCTAACGTTCCACTCCTTGTCATGGATGTGGCAACGAGTGTATTGCACAAACAGAATGCATTTCAGGCTGGCAATGTGTACCCACGGTGTAATTAACACTGTACCTGCTTATGTAGCTGCCATGTAAATACATAGATTTCTGAACATTTTGTTCATATACTGTAAAGTGGGACCAATATATTTAGCTACATACAGTATACATAAAATGTATGTCATTTACTCAAGCATTAGTAATATAAAATGTATACAAGCTTTACTTGATTATTTCCATGAACAGATTGGGAATGTTTTGTATTAGTACAATGCAGTTATGATTATCATAGCACTGTAAATATACATATACAGCGCATTCGGGAAGTACTTTTTCCATATTTTGTTACGTTACAGCCTTGTTCTAAAAATGATCTAAAATCAATCTACACACAATAGAAATTGTTGCAAATGTATTAACATTAAAAAAAAAAAACTGAAATATAAAATGTACAAAAGTATTCAGACCCTTTACTCAGTACTTTGTTGAAGCACCTTTGAGAGCGATAAGAGCTCGAGTCTTCATTGGGTATGAAGCTTCGCACACCTGTATTTGGGGAGTTTCTCCCATTCTTCTCTGGAGATCCTCTTAAGCTCTGTCAGGTTGGATGGGGCGTGTCACTGCACAGCTATTTTCAGATCTCTCCAGAGATGTTTGATCGGGTTCAAGTCTGGGCCACTCAAGGACATCAGAGACTTGTCCCAAAGCCACTCCTGCGTTGACTTGGCTGTGTTGTCTGAGGTCCTGAGCGCTCTGGAGTAGGTTTTAATCAAAGATCTCTCTGTACTTTGCTCCGTTCATCTTTCCCTCGATCCTGACTAGCCTCCCAGTCCATGCCGCTGAAAAACATCCCCACAGCATCATGCTGCCACCACCATGCTTAATTAACCTTAGGGATGGTATTGACCAGGTAATGAGCGGTGCCTGGTTTCCTCCAGACGTGTCTCTTTTTTAAATTTTATTTTTTAACCTTTATTTAACTAGGCGTGTCAGTTAAGAACAAATTCTTATTTTCAATGACGACCTAGGAACAGTGGGTTAACTGCCTTGTTCAGGGACAGAACGACAGATTTGTACCTTGTCAGCTCAGGGATTTGAACTTGCAACCTTTCGGTTACTAGTCCAACGCTCTAACCACTAGGCTACCCTGCCGCATTCAAGCCAAAGAGTTCAATCTTGGTTTAATCAGACCAGAGAATCTTGTTTCTCATGGTCTGAGAGTCTTTAGGTACCTTTTGGCAAATTCCAAGCGGGCTGTCTTGTGCCTTTTACTGAGGAGTGGCTTCCGCCTGGCCACTCTAACATAAAGGCCTGATTTGTGGAGTGCTGCAGAGATGGTTGTCCTTCTGGAAGGTTCTCCCATCTCCACGGAGGAACTCTGGAGCTCTGTCAGAGTGACCATCGGGTTCTTGGTCACCTCCCTGACCAACGCCCTTCTCCCCGATTGCTCAGTTTGCCTGGGCAGCCAGCTCAAGGAAGAGTCTTGGTGCTTCCAAACTTCTTCCATTTAAGAATGATGGAGGCCTCTTTGTTCTTGGGGACCTTCAATGCTGCAGAAACTGTTTGGTACCCTTCCCTTTGACCCAATCCTGTCTCGGACAATTAGTTTGACCTCATGCCTTAGTTTTTGCTCTGACATGCACTTTCAACTGTGGGACCTTATATAAACAGGTGTGTGCCTTTCAAAATAATGTCCAATCAATTAAATTTACCACAGTTGGTCTCCAATCAAGTTGTTGAAACATCAAGGGTGATCAATGGAAACAGGATGCACCTGAGCTCAATTTCTAGTCTCATAGCAAAGGTATTTATGTTTGTTATTTTTCATAAATTTGCAAAAAATTCTAAAAACCTGTTTTCGCTTTCTCATTATGAGGTATTGTGTGTAGATTGAGGATTTTTTCAATTAAATTCTATCAATTTTTGGCTGTAACGTAACAAAATGTGAAAAAAGTCAAGGGGTCTGAATACTTTCCAAATGCACTGTGTGTGTGTGGTATGTGTGTATATATATATATATATATATATATATATATATATATATATATATGGTAACATATATTGTTCGAGGTGGCAATAATTTAAGTACATTTTGAGTATATGCAGTTTATTTGACATAAGTGCATAATCATAGAATTAATATTTGAATTTGAAGGCATGTACATAAATTAAATAGTGTTCTGTACCTCTTACAATCTCACCCATTTCCCTTTGTATTTTGTAGCAGGTCTGGATTTCAAATAGGCATTATTAAAGAAGTCTGTAGGAAGTATACTTATGTAATTGATGTGGCACTCTTATTCAAAACACCACCAACATCAGAATTGCTTCTTTGGGTAGTTTTGATACCAAGTTTAGTTTTCAAAACAAGGAGTGGCTACAATGTTTAGATATGTATGAACAGTTCCTTTTGACTTTTTCAAAATGTTGTGTTACAAAGTGGTATTAAAATTGATTTAAATGTCTTTTTTTTTGTCAACGATCTACACAAAATACTCTGTGAAAGTGAAAGAAAACACTAATATATCTAAATTACATAAGTATTCAACCCCCTGAGTCAATCATCTTTGGCAGTGATTACAGTCATGCTGGTTAAGTCTCTAAGTCACAGGGGTGTCAAACTCATTCCACGGAGGGCCTAGTGTCTGCAGGTTTTTGGTTTTTCCTTTCAATAAAGCCCTAGACAACCAGGTGTGGGGAGTTCCTAACTAATTAGTGATGTTAATTCATCAATCAAGTATAAGGGAGGAGCGAAAACCCGCAGACACTCGGCCCCCCGTGGAATGAGTTTGACACCTGTGCTCTAAGAGATTTACACACCTGGATTGTGCAACATTTGCCCATTATTCTTTAAGCACTGTCAAATTGGTTGTTGATCGTTGCTCGACCACCATTTTCAGGTCTTACCATAAGATTTTCAAGTAGCTTTAAGTCCAACTGTAACTCAGCCGCTCAGGAACATTCACTGTCTTCTTGGTAAGCAACTCGAGTGTAGATTTGGCCTTGTGTTTTAGGTTATTGTCTTACTAAAAGGTGAATTAATTTCCCCGGTCTGTTGGAAAGCTGAATGAACCAGGTTTTCCTCTAGGATTTTGCCGGTGCTCAGCTCCATTCCATACATTTTTTTATCCTGAAAAACTCCCCAGTCCTTAATGATTACAAGCATAACCATAACATGATGCAGCCACCACTATGCTTAAAAATATGGAGAGTGGTACTCAGTAATGTGTTGTATTGGATTTTCCCTAAATATAACACTTTGTATTCAGGACAAAAAGTGAATTGCTTTGCTACATTTTTTGCACTATTACTTTAGTGCCTTATTCTGTACAGGCTTCCTTCTTTTCACTCTGTCAATTAGGTAAGTATTGTGGAGTAACTACAATGTTGTTGATTCATCCTCAGTTGTCTCCTATCATAGCCGTTAAACTCTAACTTTTTGAAAGTCACCATTGGCTCCCTGAGCGGTTTCCTTTCTCTCCGGCAACTGAGTTAGGAAGGACACCTGTATCGTTGTAGTGACTGGGTGTATCAATACATAGTTAATAATCAAAGTATAGTTAATAACTTCACCATGCTCAAAGGAATGTTCAATGTCGGTTTATTTTTCTCCCATCTACCAATAGGTGCCTTTCTTTGAGAGACATTGGAAAACCTCCCTGGTCTTTGTGGTTGAACCTGTGTTTTAAATTCACTGCTTGACTTTACAGATAATTGAATGTGTGAGGTACAGAGATGAGGTAGTCATTCAACAATCATGTTAAAGACTATTATTGCACACAGGGTGACTTGTTAAGCAAATGTTTACTCCTGAACTTATTTAGGCTTGCCATAACAAAGGTTTTAAATACTTATTGACTCAAGACATTTCAGCTTTAAATTTTTTATGAATTTGTAAAAAAAAAAATGAAAAACATCATTCCACTTTGATATTATGGGGTATTGTGTGCAGGCCAGCGCCAAAACATCTCAATTTAATCAATTTTAAATTCAGGTTGTAACACAACAAAATGTGGAAAAAGTCAAAGGGTGTGAATACTTTCTGAAGGCACTGTAGTTCCCTCACTGTTCCATCTCTCTCTCCTCTCTCTCTCTCACTCACTCACTCACTCACACACACACACACACACACACACACACACACAGGTCATTTTACCCTTCCTGGGTGAGAGCTAAATGTATTATTGTCTGTACTGTGGAATAAATACAATTGGACAATAACATATCTGCACTTGTACTTTGTGTTTTCAATACATTTTAAATTACATGGCAATAGTAGATTATATGATGAAATTGGGTAAAATTGAATGGGATTATTGTAGTCCTTTTGTAGAACCACTTTATAACCTGTAACATCTAGGCAGTTAAGAGTTGAATGCTTTGCTCACATTGAACAACAATGTTTAACATGCTTGCCAAATATTAAGTGTATAAACCGGATTTGATTAAATAGGGGCCTAGATGTGAACAAACACACACCTTCCATAGGTCCTCCAAATAACAATATGGTCATCATCATCGCAAACGACACCGCCCTTCGATTGTGATCTGTCTCTTAAGTTTTCTTCCGTATCTCTCCTATATAAGTCGTTTGGTAATACCTATTTAATTGATTCTAGATGACAGTCAAGTGAATTATTCATGCAACCGTGAACGCTTGCTACTAAAGTCTGCAATATTTTCTTGATAGGTATGTGTTTTTCTTCAAGGAGATAAATACTATATCATCAGATTATATGACAGATTATTAGTTTGACTTTGAACCTACTATTTCAATTTAATATTGGAAAATGTTAAGTGTACAAACTCTGAAAAGATAATGACATTGAAATAATCCTTTATTTAATTTAAAGGTTGATAAAGTTCAAAGATCAAGGTTCAAAGCTAGAGTAAACTGGATGAGCTCTGTTCGAGACTATCCTATCAACGGGACATTAAAAACTGTAATATCCTATGTTTCAAGAGTTGTTGCTGGATCATACATTGTACAGTTAGCTGGGTTTTCTGTGCATCGGCAAGACTCTTTGTCAACAACAGCTGGTGTGTGATCGCTAACATGCTGACCACACCGCCCACGCTGCCTGCGCGAGCGTTGCAAAATAAATGTACCCATTTTTTTTCACCTTTATTTAACCAGGTAAGCAAGACCTGTCCCCATTTACAACTACAACCTGGCCAAGATAAAGCAAAGCATACATGTTATTCAATCACTTAATTCAAACTGCGAGCGTCTACATAGCGAAGCTCTAAAATATAACTATTTTTGACACTTGACTCTCTGCAAGTCCCGCCTCCAATCTCCTCATGTGGGTGATTGAAAGCTAAACAGAGGTCCACAGTCCAGTTGGTGGTGGTAATGCACCTTAAAGTTGGTTGCCAACCATAATATAAAGTCCGAAGAAGAAGACAAAAAAGAAGACTGAAGGAGGAGAGATTACAAGAATATGTGGATTAATTGACGGAGTAGAGGACCTTGTGCATTTCAGGTAAAATAACAACCCAATGTTTATATCACAGGACAAATTAGCTAGCAACAACTAGCTAGCTAAATGGCCATGAATATTACATGCTTTTCGACCTGTCCCCAAATTAATATAGGCGGTTCAGAGTTCGTTTTGATATTTCACCCTGTGCGTCCTGATCGCGTCAAGTGTGGATGGACAAAATCAACATGCGCGCGATGGCGCACTCGGGCGCACGCTAGTGCCCGGTCTAGTAAGCATGTAAGATTAAGGAAGTCTCAATGTTTTGCTGGCCTGAATTAGAGTACTTCATGATAAACTGTAGACCAAACTATTTTGGTCTACAGAGAGTTTTCATATATATATTTGTAGCTGTCTATTTACCACCACAAACCGATGCTGGCACTCAATGAGCTGTATAAGGCCATAAGCAAACAAGAAAATGCTCATCCAGAGGCGGCGCTCCACAGAGATGCGTACAAAGCTCTCCCTCACCCTCAATTTGGCAAATCTGACCATAACTCTATCCTCCTGATTCCTGCTTACAAGCAAAAAGTCAAACAGGAAGTACCAGTGACGCACTCAATATGGAATTGGTCCAATGAAACGGATGCTAAGCTACAGGACTGTTTCGCTAGCACGGACTGGAATATGTTCTGGGATTAATCCGATGACATTGAGGAGAATACCACATCAATCATCAGCTTCATTAATAAGTGCATCGATGACGACGTCCCCACAGTGACCGTACGTACATATCCCAACCAGAAGCCATGGATTACAGGCAACATCCGCATTGAGCTAAAGGCTAGAGCTGCCACTTTCAAGAAGCAGAATACTAATCTGGGCGGGACACAGAAATCCTGCTACGCCCTCAGCTCCAAACATCAAACAGGCAAAGCGTCAAAATACAGGATGACAATGATGCTCGTCGGATGTGGCGGGGCTTGCAAACTATTATGGATTACAAAGGGAAACCCATCCGCGAGCTGCCCAGTGACACGAGCTTACCAGATGAGCTAAATGCCTTCTATGCTCGCTTCGAGGCCTAAATGACTCCCACCCCGTAGCAATCACATCTGTAGCCATGAAATGGTTTGAAAAGCTGGCCATGGCTCACATCAACACCATCATCCAAGGAACCCTGGACCCACTCCAATTCGCATACCGCCCCAACAGATCCACAAATGACACAATCTCTTTTGCACTATTCCTTTCCCACTGGACAAAAGGAACACCTACATGAGAATGCTGTTCATTAACTACAGTTCAGCGTTCAACACCATAGTGCCCTCCAAGATCATCACTTAGCTAAGGACTCTGGGACTGAACACATACTGCAACTGGATCCTGGACATCCTGATGGGTCGCCCCCAGGTGGTGAAGGTAGGCAACAACACATCCGCCAGAGGTCAAAGACTCCAGCCACCCAAGTCATAGACTGTTTTCTCTGCTACCACATGGAAGCGGTACTGAATCGCCAAGTCTGGGACCAAAAGGCTCCTTAACAGCTTCTACCCCCAAGTCATAATACTGCTGAACAGTTAATAAAATTGCTACCCTGAATATTTACATTGACCCCTTTATTTTATTATTATTTATTCTTATGTTTTGTACTGAGTCTTGCACAATCTCGATGTACACTCACTGGACTCTAATCACACACTCTCACATACTACACTGATAGTCTAACACACACACACACACAAATATTTACGACACACACACACACATACATTCACATTCCTTCACACTCTTCACATACGCTGCTGCTACTCTGTTTATTATCTATGCATAAGTCACTTTACCCCTACCTACATGTACATATTACCTCGACTAACCCGTACCCCTGCACAGTGACTCCGTACCGGTACCTCTTGTATATAGCATCGTTTTTGTTATTTTATTGTGTTACTATTTTTCCTTTAGTTTATTTAGCAACTTTTTGTTTGTTTGTTTAACTCTGCACTGTTGGTTAAGGGCTCGTAAGTAAGCATTTCACGATCATGTCTACACATGTTGTGTTCGGTGCATGTGACAAATAACATTTGATTTGAAATCATAATGTGGAATAAGGTAAAGATCAGTCTGTGTTCCAGTACACTCTTAGAAAATAGGGTTCCAAAGGGGTTCTTCGGCTGTCCCCATAGGAGAACCCTTTTTGGTTCCATAAAGAACCCTTTTAGGTCCCATTATAGAGCCCTCTGTGGAAAGGGTCTGACCTGGAACTAAAAAGGTTCTTCAAAGGGTTCTCCTATGGACAGGGGAAGAACCCTTTTAGGTTCCAGAGAGCACTTTTTTTTCTAAGAATGTAATAA
This sequence comes from Salvelinus fontinalis, assembly GCF_029448725.1. Lineage (NCBI taxonomy): Eukaryota > Metazoa > Chordata > Actinopteri > Salmoniformes > Salmonidae > Salvelinus > Salvelinus fontinalis. Next base: position 34,273,873 of record NC_074685.1, read on the forward strand.
CAAACACTTTTAATTAATTATTGAATTAATAATTAATATGTAACAACATGTTTATACTGTTATCCAGTGTAAAGTAATGTTATTAAGAGCAACATTTATGTAAAGTAATACCTATGAAAGCAATAGTGTTCCTGCAGCTGTGCTGCGACTGTATAAAAAGTGAATTATAAAGAAACTAACTCTGCAATATCTCTGTTCTTCAGCACATCTCATTTCAATCAGTTTGACAACTAGGTAAAGACACTCAATGATCAGAAGTGAAGGAATTTCAACATGACCAAATAGAGTGCATCAGAGGTATGTATCCCTCAACAGAGGCTGTCATCATGTTATTTTCAGATCAGTACCAATTGAAAAAGAAAATACCAAGGAATTTAACACCTAACATTGATTTTAGTCACCAGACAATATTTTTTCTTAGATTGAAGAGGAAGAAATGCCTGCTTGTCATCTTGAACTGCCAGATGAGATCAGTGACTGGACTAAATATCATGTGAAACAATGGGCTCTGGGAGAGCTTAAGATAGACCCTGAATGTCAAAATATCCTGTACATAAGAAAAACGTTAATGGTGCTTTTTTTAAATACAGCACCTATTGAAATATGGGATGATGTTTCATCAACCAAACTTGATCATTCAAAAGGGAAATGAATGAGTTCAGGCTATGCAATCCATGCTCTTTTCACCGACATCATGATGCCCACAGTTACAAATCTGACTTTGTCCTGAATGTAACAGAGTCCGATGCATTGAACTTTATAGAGCCCTGCCCTGATTATAACGCATTCATCAACACAGATAAAGGAACAGAAGAGGAGAAAATGACAAAGTTTACTGATGAAGTTGTTCGTTTTGTGGTAGACTGTATGAACAGCCGCACAACTGGCACCATATATTTTGGTGTGGGTGCCGGATTACCGCGGCATGGGCAAATTTGGGGAGTTTGAGTCAGGGACAAAGATACTTTTGTGAACAATCTGCCTTGTGCCATTGAGGGACATTTTGAGAAAGAACATATTGAAGCAGCCAAGAAAGGTATCAAGACACCCAGGTTTGTAAAGGTTCTCAACCCCAATATGACATTATCAGAAAACTACTGACACTGTGGAGAAAATATTCACCGTGTCAATAACATGGACAAAAGTATGAGAAAGAAAAAGGCCAATATGAAGAATAAGGACAATGATGCAGGGAAATGTTTTTACATTCGTAGCAGCAGGGATCTACTGCACCCCAATACCATGACAGATTATGACAGCTTTAAAAACATCCAGGCTATTAAAAATCTATCTATTCAAAGAAAAAAGGCAGAGGAGTGCCTCTCTTCAGTCAAAAAAAGCATCCAGGGCTCCAGACTCAGCAATATAATAAGAGGTGAATCGCGTAAACACAGTTGACTTTCATAGCAGCCACGTTGTATTCCTTCTCGCATCTATGCGCTCTCCTCCTCTCACCTTTTCCCTTTGCTTGTGGACTTCAATGCACAACACATCAGCTGTAGAAGACCAGGCGAGAACCTTTCCAAGCCAAACCATATAAACGCTACACACTGCCTACATCGGTGTCACCATATTAGCTAAAGTAATGTCATAGTCAACATAGCTAATATAACTAATGTGTTAGTAAACCCGCTACAATCATGCAGTAACGTTACAGTGCACAGTCAGTAAGCAGTTTAGCAGTTACATCCAATAAATTAGTAAAATCTAAATCTTACCTTGACTTGAAAGAGTTCCAGTGGTGTGTTGGATAGTCATACCCAGCTAGCTAACATAGCATCCCTCTGTTTGAGCAGGGTGTTTGAGTAGGCTAAACTAGCTAGCAGTGTCTCTGTTACATCTTCAAGGCCTATATTCAGTCTGATCACATTTCATCGGTTATGCACGTTAAAGGCAATGTTCCTGCGCTCATAGAGAGTATAACACATTCACGGTCATCGCTGCATATTTTGCTGCATATGTCACCTCAATTGGAAATGACCTTTAAATGTCAAGCGAGATATAACGCAGATCTACCGCTGATTCGATTGAATCCCGGCCTTGTATCTGCAGCCAAACGGCTGCCTAAGATAAATACATTGTTTAGACACCTTCTGGGTTGAAGTTATGAGTCACAAAGTCAATATTCCTTATTTCCACCCAGGGCATTGAGAAAATAAAATACAATGATACTTTTTTCAGATTTTTTCAGCTACTGGCATAATCTATAGGTCTATATGTGCCTACTGTAGGTAGGAATGAGCTATAAATCTGAAGAGAAACTTTTGAAAAGTTAGAAAGCAAACAAAGCAAGACATTCTAATAAATAAAGCCTTGATCAATTTTCAGTACGTCTGTGTTTTTGTTGTTTATCTACAATGTAACACTTACAACAATACAATATGCAAACAATATATATATGACTTGTGTTTATTTTACATTTAAAACATTATTTTGCAAAGTGTTAGTATGACGTACTTCCATAAACATTTCTGTAATGACAATTATTGTTGCATATGGGATGCAAAGCTTGAAAAACGGGTAACACTTTACTTGACACTAAGTACCTTTGGGTTGCACCAACATGCATTAACTCTTAAACTAAGTTAAATCAAGGTGTATCTATTAATCTTGTTGCACCAAATTTTAAACCTAGTTTTAAATGAAATCTAGTTAAATTAAATCCTTCCTCTAATATAAATTTAGTTTCACTTTAAACCTAGAACAATTTTAAGCCTGTTGCTCAGTGAATTAAAAAATATCAACTTAGATTAAAGATGAATTCTAAACGGACACTTTAGGTGGTTTAACTGATAAAATGGTAGCATATCTACTGTGGAGAGACCAGAACGAGTTCCTCAGAGAATAATTAGAGACAGGTTGAATCCTGTTGAGTTTTAACTCATTATTAGTAGGCTATTTACGTGCCCATTTTGTACAACAATTGAATTGGGGTTTATGATATGCCCAGCCTTGGTAGGAATGATAATGTTATGCAACATGCTGTAAGGGGCCCATAGGCGGAAATCCCAGGGGGGACGGGGGACACACGACCCCCCCATCTTGGGAAAAATATGATTTGTCCCCCCCCCAATATATCACTGTAAACATAACTATGTAATTTCAATAATATTAATAATACGCAATGAAAGCACTTGTGCTGATTATAGACACTTAATAGCGCATTTAAATTTCAAAAGATTGCGACCCCCCCCGCCCTTTGCCTCACAATGGTTTGATCCACTGCCAGTTCTTTAGCTGGCAAGGTAATAGAGAGTTCGTATCTACTGTCCGAAAGGGACATGTACGTAACTGACGTGAGGTCAATTCAGTCAATCCATAGCAGGTCCATAGCAATGTTATTTATTTATTTTTATGTTGGCAGGGTTCATACACTAGGGGAATTTGCAGAGCTAGCGCGCAAACTAAAGCAAACATTAACTATCAAGCTAGCTAGTACCTATTCCATTTACGTGGCGTCGTCAAAGATGGAATCTTTGCTATCGTCAGCTTATTCCAAGATCAGCATGCAGCTGTAGTGCTTCGACGTCCCTGTGATAAGGTTAGCAATAAACTGAAGTCCAAACTGAACAGAACAGAACTACACTCTCTTCTACCATTGTCTTGAATATATATAATGGTCTCGTTGCAAAAGATAAATTGTCGCTAGTGAACTTTTTTTATTTTATTTTATTTCACCTTTATTTAACCAGGTAGCAAAGATTATAGCAAACACACAGAAACGGAATTGGTGCTTGCTAGCTTTACAAATTCAGCTATTGTTGGAAGCCAGCCAATATGAAACAAACTATTTAAATTACAAAAGGTTGCAGCATGTGTTGTGTAAATGTGTGTGTGTGCAGCTAGGCCAGCCAGCCAGCCAGCCAGGTAGAAAAATGGCAGAAAAAAGTAAGAAGACGGACATCAGAGTATTTGTCAGTACACCAAAACGCATAGTAAGAACTCTAGTATCCTAATATCTCAAAGACTAGTTGATAAAATGTTCATAAGAAAGAAGTGAAATGCTAATGGAAATGTTTCACAATGATGTCATTAGGCAGAGCAGGCAACAGATGGCACACAGACAGCAGAGTTGGGGACAGATATGCAGGGACAGATTGGCAGACAGGGAGTCTCAGGTAAGTTTGTTGAGTCTTTGTTTGGCAACATTATGAAAGGTTCTCAATTTTTTTGACTTGTAAATTAGGGACATAATTGGAAAATGCCATGGATACCCCCACTCTCAACTTAAACTGGTGACTAAACTAAGATTTGTTTACGGCAATGGTTTTGCTGTTGTGATTAATTGTGTAGTTTTGGGTACCGGTAGTTAGGAGTACGGCAAACACCTTATTTATTTTCTAGGAGACAGACTGAGTCAGTTAGGGTGGTGAAAGGGAAAGAGCCAGGGAGAGAGACTTCAGAGGACAGTGTCACAACCACGGCAGGACCTAGTGTCACTCTTGTTGCCAGCAGCACCAGTATAGGGGACAGTGGCACAGCATTGTCCAGTTACCACAGTGATGGCACAAAACCATATCAGCCACACCCACAATTTATAGAACCGCAAACTCTTGCCAACAGAGTGTTGACGTTTCAAGAGAGATGGTTTCGCGATTTCCCCTGGCTACATTATAATCCATCAATAAAAGGAGTGTTGTGTTTTCACTGTAGCCAAGGGTTTTCAAGCCAGCCATCTTTTGGCCAAAGAGCTGATGCTGCCTTCATTAGTGCAGGATTTAGGAACTGGAGAAAAGGCATTGAAAAATTCACAGCACATCAAAATTGCCAAACCCACCGCCACTTTGTAATTGTAACAGCACACCAGCTAAATCCAATCAGTGTCCAGTTATGTCCAGCGCGTGGGGTAAACTGCAGGATGACGCAAGGCATTGCTTGATGAAAATTGTTAGTTCGGTGCGGCATGTAGTAAGACAGGGACAAGCCTTTAGAGGCCACACGGATGACAGTGGGAATTTATACCAGATTTTGAAACTTAGGGCAGAAGAGGATGATCCCATTTTACTGAAGTGGTTAACAGAGCGTACCACAATGTACACAGGCCCAAAAGCACAGAATGAAATTCTGAACATCATGGCCAATAGTCATTCGAGGCATTGCAGCTGAGATTAGGTCTCTTCCGATTGTACAATTTTCATTAATTGTTGATGGTACTCAAGATGTCTCTGGTGCTGAACAGGAGAATGTCTGTCTGCGTTATGTTGACCATGACCATGTCCCTCACAAGGAGTTTATTGGGCTATACAGGGTGTCGGAGACAACAGGCGAGGGCATTGCGAAAGTGCCAACTGACGTGTTGTTGAGGAAACCCGCAAACATATGCTCGGTTCTTTTGTTCAGTAGTGTGTATAGCAGTGGTTCTCAACCTTTTTGGGGTACTGGAACCCCTGCATATTTTGAGGCAAGGCAGGCAAGGTTTTGAGCGGTCCTCAGGGACCTCCACCCCCTCTATATTATATGTAAACTTACTGGAAACCTTGTGGTACTGACTACATTCATTACACTTTTTTATTTCACGGATCCCTTGCAATTAGTCCATGGAACCCTGTTTGAGAACCCATGGTGTAATTGATAGTTGTTCTTTTGTTTAGTAGTTTTCAGTACACTTACAAATGATTTATTTCATGTTATTTTATTTAAAATGGCATACTTTGTGCGACATACTTGTCCATAGCTGTTGTTTGAAGAGTTGAGACACTGAAGGATATTTTGTTTGATTTATTTGGGTTTTTCATTGAAGTAGTTATTTTGCTTTTAGAACTGTACTTATTTTAAGCTTTTTGTTCTTGCAAAGATATTGTAGACTCAGGCCAGGTGCACATATTTAATGACTATATAAATGTATCAGAAAAAGTCAAATTAAAAGGTCAATTCAATACGGAGACCAACTTTGTGATGGTTCTCAATGGAGATTCTTTTAGATGTGATCACACCATGTTCATTGTATTTATGAAAACTACACCCATACAGTGTACAGTACCATTGTCACCTACTGACCTTTCTTGATATTGCTGGTTGTAAGTACGAATACCTGCATACATACTGGACTGGTAAGGAGCACTGCTATAACTATTATTAGTAGTAGAATTATAATGATTTAAACATTTGAACAAGTTGGGAAAACCCTTCAGTTAACTACTGTACCTATCAATTATCCATTTGTAGGAATTATGGTTCCTCAATATACATTTAACAACGTATGCTATGTGTTACAGCACTACTTTTGGTGTCCCCCTCAGGAATTGCTCTTGAGAAAATTTAATGTAATTGTCCCCTCCAAGGTTGATCTCAGATTTTCGCCCCTGAAGGGGCCTGATAACGGTAACATTGTAGTGAAGTAGCTCTAACGTTCGTTTTAACTTGCAGTATAGACATTGATATTTACCTGTTATTTATGCTTACTAAATATCGGTGAGTCAAGTTGTCCTTCGTCATCATAGGGGTTATGGATAGGGGCAAACTGCTGGGGAGTCATCTCGCATATTTTATGGGTCACACTGTAGGATCAATTCCCTTGGACGGAGGCCCCCCTCCGGCTCCGGTCTGAAATAGCCCCCGCCTCTCATCTGCAGCATCCTTTTTGGCTTTCGCTTGTAAGTTTTTTCCAGCACACTTTTATTCGATTTGGGTCCCTCTTCTCTTTAATCCGTGTCGATCCATTACATTTGTCGCATAAAATGGCCCAGGTGTCTTCCTTCTTTTTGACAGTGGTGTTGTCTGTCTTTTTCTCATCCAGTGCGTTAATAAATTCCTCCATCAGCCCCGAACTTCTTTGACGTGCCATGATCAGGTGGCTAGCGGACAAATAATACATGTCTAAATAACTTTAAGTAATGCCAATAATACATAATATTGTATGTGAGCTATCTTAGTTTATAAACTAGGTAGCTACAGTAGCTAACGTTAGCTAACTAATTCGTTTTCTGTCTAGTATAGTACTGGCAAATAACGGATTTGATTTCAAATCAGCCAACCCATGAGAACCTTTCACGATGGAGTTGCAGTAGTTCTAACATTACATTGTTATTATTTTATCAAGGAACAGCAACTTTGTGTCCTCATTTGTCAAGTAGGCTAGCTACTTCGTTTCAACTCACGAAATACCTCATTGATTAGTAACATGTCACTAATCATAGTTTTAAATCGTTAATCATAGATTTACTGATCCAGATTTAAAATTAAGTGGTGCAACACATCTGATTAATTATAAACCTAGATTAGCTCCAATCCTAGATTAATTTAAACCATGTTGGCGCATCCCACCCATGGTTATAACCATGTCATAATATGTCGTAACAGCTGACAACTTGGCATAACACTGTCATGACACACAAACAGCAAAAAAAGAAACGTTCTCTCACTGTCAACTGCGTTATTTTCAGCAAACTTAACGTGTAAATATTTGTATGAACATAACAACATTCAACAACTGAGACATAAACTGAACAAGTTCCACAGACATGTGACTAAAATCAATGGAATAATGTGTCCCTGAACAAAGGGGGGGTCAAAATCAAAAGTAACAGTCAGTATCTAGTGTGGCCACCAGCTGCATTAAGTACTGCCGTGCATCTCCTCCTCATGGACTGCACCAGATTTGCCAGTTCTTGCTGTGAGATGTTACCCCACTCTTCCACCAAGGCACCTGCAAGTTCCCGGACATTTCTGGGGGGAATGGACCTAGCCCTCACCCTCCGATCTAACAGGTCCCAGACGTGCTCAATGAGATTGAGATCTGGGCTCTTCGCTGGCCATGGCAGAACACTGACATTCCTGTCTTGCAGGAAATCACACACAGAACGAGCGGTATGGCTGGTGGCATTGTCATGCTGGAGGGTCATGTCAGGATGAGTCTGCAGGAAGGGTACCACATGAGGGAGGAGGATGTCTTCCCTGTAACACACATCATTGAGATTGCCTGCAATGACAACACGCTCAGTCCGATGATGCTGTGACACACTGCCCCAGACCATGATGGACCCTCCACCTCCAAATCGATCCCGTTCCAGAGTACAGGCCTCTGTGTAACGCTCATTCCTTCGATGATAAACGCGAATCCGACCATCACCCCTGGTGAGACAAAACCACTACTCGTCAGTGAAGAGCACTTTTTGCCAGTCCTGTCTGGTCCAGCGACGGTGGGTTTGTGCCCATAGACGACATTGTTTCTGGTGAGGACCTGCCTTACAACAGGCCTACAAGTCCTCAGTCCAGCCTCTCTCAGCCTATTGCGGACAGTCTGAGCGCTGATGGAGGGATTGTGCGTTCCTGGTGTAACTCGGGCAGTTGTTGTTCCCATCCTGTACCTGTCCCGCAGGTGTGATGTGCCGATTCTGTGCAGGTGTTGTTACACGTGGTCTGCCACTGCGAGGACGATCAGCTGTCCGTCCTGTCTCCCTGTAGCGCTTTCTTAGGCGTCTTACTGTACGGACATTGCAATTTATTGCCCTGGCCACATCTGCAGTCTTCATGCCTCCTTGCAGCATGCCTAAGGCACATTCACACAGCTGATCAGGGACCCTGGGCATCTTTCTTTTGGTGTTTAAACCCTTTATAATGAAGATCTGTGAAGTTATTTGGATTTTTCCGAATTATCTTTGAAAGACAGGGTCCTGAAAAAAGGACGTTCAGGGACACATTATTCAGTATCTGTTAGTCACATGTCTGTGGAACTTGTTCAGTTTGTCTCAGTTGTTGAATCTTATGTTCATACAAATATTTACACGTTAAATTTGCTAAAAATAAATGCAGTTGACAGTGAGAGGACGTTTCTTTTTTTTGCAGAGTTTATGTATGGGGGACAGGTGAAGGGGTAGTCATTCAGATATCATGTCAACCCCTATTATTTTACAGAGTGAGACCATATAACTTATGTGAGTTGTTATTTTACTTCTGAACTAATTTAGGCTTGCCTAAACAAAGGGGGTGAATACTTATGCAACGACTATATTTTAGTTATTTAATTTGTAAAACTGTTTTTAAAAAATGTCACTTTGACATTATGGAGTATTATGGAGTGTAGATCAATGACAAAAAAAATGCAATTAAATATATTTCAATCCCACTTTGTAAAGCACCAAAATGTGAAAAAAGTTCCAAGGTGTAGACATTCTATAGGCACTGTATATGTTAAAATAAAGTTAGCCTACCACCCCAAAAAATACATACAATTGTTGTGACTGGAGATTGTGGTCTGTAAGGATGTCAACGTCTGAATAATTCTTGTCAGAACACATACAGCAGAAGGGTCGGTCAGGTGGTTCTTTATTCTTTAAGCCAGGCAGTTACATCTGATGCACACATCAATTATCATAAGGTACCGTAGTCAAGTTCTAGTTACACTGCAGCAGCTAGGTCCAAACTCAGTCCTTTTCATCACTATACATCTGTACCTCCATATTCCCTTTTATAAACAACTTTAAAATGGGATGGGGGGGAGAAAAGAGAGACTTTTTTACAAGATTCATAGTACGAGGGTATTTCTTCAGTTAATAGCACATTGATTGCCTTGTAAACAGAACGGACAGATGCGACTGGGCTTGTTAAGAGGCAGGTTGGTACATATAAATATTTATCCTAGCTAGTAACACATACAGCAGTTTTATACAAGCTAGTCATTAGAAGCATTTGTAAGACAGTGTTTCCCCAATATTCTTAGGAGAGGCACAATGTCCCTCAAAAACAACATCAGAAGGTTGAAGCCACTGAACATTTCAACCAGTCTTTTTAGATGTGAAGGGTGGCACGCCTTGCCTAAAGAAATGGTTGGGAAACTGTTGGAGAAGGTCGTAAAGAGTAGTGCATTTATGTACAGTAGACACACGAGGGTGCAGTTGGTTTATGTAAGGGATAATCAACAAGGGGCTATGCGTTCTATGACCTTCCATGGAGTTGCATTATTTTCCAGAGAACGCTTAGAGCCCGAGTTAATTATCCCTTTCATACAATGGTTATAATTTAACACATTTGCCGATAGAAATGTGTTAATTTGCTTTTAGAAATTTGTTCAACATCCACTGAAGTAGCTAGCAAGTTTACTACATAGCTACAGTAGTTGCCTTGGTAACCAAACAAACAGACTCGCTAGTTTAGCTAACTAAACCATCAGTCCTAGCTTGCTATTATGAAAATCGAATTCAACAATGCCAATAATGTTTTCAATTCGACTTTTGCTTTCAAAAGCAGTTCAAACATAGAACACGTAAGAATGAACTATAGCCATTGAATTCTACCGTGCAGATATACCGTGTGTTATAGGGAAATAATGCACGCTCTAGAATGCCCTTCAAGCCAAACAGAAACGAGTATTCAACAACTCCATGGTATAAAGTACAATCACAGCTGGTTTGTGCATGCATGCATCTGGTTGGCTCCCAGACCAACACATGATCACTTCCTCAACCTATATAGGCTACATGATCAGAACAGGTGGTCAGAAATGTATTTCCTACTAAATCAGTGTTTGTTGCTCTTGGCCCTGTAGAGTTGAATACAGTGTGTGCAGGCTTTTGCCCCAACCTAGCACTAACACATCTAATTCAGCTGATCACGGTATTGTTGATTTGTTGAGTCAGGTGTGTTAGTGCTGGGCTAGAAAGAAAGCCTGCACACACTAAAACTCTCCAGGAGCATGATTGAATACGGTAGTTAAGTTACTAAATAAATACGTTGTTTTGATTCTTAAAATTGGCTGGAGGTAAAATCGATTATATCTTACAGTTGGTCTTATAAAAAGGTGCATAAAAGAAATCCTTCCCCCTTTTCTTTGTTTAAATGAAAATCGGTCAATAGTTGTTTCACCACATGGGTAATGTATCTATGTACATACATGGAAAGAAGAGAGAATCTGCCCTCGGTTTAACAGATGGATAAATGGATGGATAGATGGATGGAGGCTATTTACAAGCAGCAATGAGAGCCTGTACATAGAGAATAGGGCAACACCTCATGATCCTTCAATCATAAAATACATCATAGCATTGATCTTATTTAGGTCTAAACAAATGTCTAAATCATTTGCTTGTAGAACAGTTGTTTCCAGATGTTTTGTGCTGTGACCCCTATTTCTTTAATGCCTTTAAATGTCAATATGCCTCTCTGGACAAATGAAACAATGCTTTAGGCCACAACCCATATTTAGATATCCACAACCCAATCCACAACCCAGTACCGCAATGGGCCCCGACCATCTTTTAGGGACCATGGCTAAGGACATCAGTTATGTCATGCTTATGACAGTCTCAAGTAGCCTTAATGTCAGAGGGTTCCAGTTAAGTGTTGAGATTAGTGACGTGTGTACGTACACGTGTGTGTTGGAACGTGTGTGTCTAAAGAGCGCGAGGCCTCTTGGGGTTGATCTGTTTGCTCGCCTGCTCCTCATCCTGGAGCGTAGAACGGAAACCCTTCACTTTGTCTGAGAGAGGGAAAGAGAGAAGGGAAGAAAGATGGGAGAAAAGGAGGGAGGAGAGGAAAGGAGGGAAGAGGGGAGGAAAGGAGGGGGGAGAGAGAGGAGGGAAGGAAAGAGGGAGGATGGAAAAGGCTTAGATATAATCAGTAACATATGCTATGAAATTGTTTCTTTCTTGTTTCTTACTTCCAAATAACATGACATGAATCACAATTCATTTATTGATTGCTTAGTTCTGATCTAGAACCGGTTATTAGAACCCCATATTACCTCTGAGCTCAATGAGGATGTCTATCTTCTGATCCAGGATCTGTTCTAGCTGCGTAGCGTAGGAGTCTACGTCGTAGTCCACTTCCTCTGTCATCTCCAACAGAACCTTCTCATCCTCCAGCCAGCGGATAGACTCCTGCACCGGACATAGACAGGAACACACACATAGAATGAAATGCCTACTCTGAACTAATTTATAAACTCAGCAAAAAAAGAAACGTCCCCTTTTCAGGACCCTGTCTTTCAAAGATAATTCGTGAAAATCCAAATAACTTCACAGATCTTCATTGTAAAGGGTTTAAACACTGTTTCCCATGCTTGTTCAATGAACCATAATGAACATGCACCTGTGGAACAGTCGTTAAGACACTAACAGCTTACAGACGAATGGCAATTAAGGTCACAGTTATGAAAACTTAGGACACTAAAGAGGCATTTCTACTGACTCTGAAAAACACCAAAAGAAAGATGCCCAGGGTCCCTACTCATCTGCGTGAATGTGCCTTAGGCATGCTGCAAGGAGGCACGAAGACTGCAGATGTGGCCAGGGCAATAAATTGCAATGTCCGTACTGTGAGACGCCTAAGAAAGCGCTACAGGGAGACAGGACGGACAGCTGATCGTCCTCGCAGTGACAGACCACGTGTAACAACACCTGCACAGAATCGGCACATCCGAACATCACACCTGCGGGACAGGTACAGGATGGCAACAACAACTGCCCGAGTTACACCAGGAACGCACAATCCCTCCATCAGCGCTCAGACTGTCCGCAATAGGCTGATAGAGGCTGGACTGAGGGCTTGTAGGCCTGTGTAAGGCAGGTCCTCACCAGAAACAACGTCGCCTATGGGCACAAACCCAGCGTCGCTGGACCAGACAGGACTGGCAAAAAGTGCTCTTTACTGACGAGTCGCGGTTTTGTCTCACCAGGGGTGATGGTCGGATTCGCGTTTATCGAAGGAATGAGCGTTACACAGAGGCCTGTACTCTGGAGCGGGATCGATTTGGAGGTGGAGGGTCCATCATGGTCTGGGGCGGAGTGTCACAGCATCTTCAGACTGCCTGCAATGACAACAAGCTCAGTCTCAACGCTGTGCGTTACAGGGAAGACATCCTCCTCCCTCATGTGGTACCCTTCCTGCAGGCTCATCCTGACATGACCCTCCAGCATGACTATGCCACCAGCCATACTGCTCATTCTGTGCGTGATTTCCTGCAAGACAGGAATGTCAGTGTTCTGCCATGGCCAGCGAAGAGCCCGGATCTCAATCCCATTGAGCACGTCTGGGACCTGTTGGATCGGAGGGTGAGGGCTGGGCCATTCCCCCCAGAAATGTCCGGGAACTTGCAGGTGCCTTGGTGGAAGAGTGGGGTAACATCTCACAGCAAGAACGGGCAAATCTGGTGCAGTCCATGAGGAGGATATGCACTGCAGTACTTAATGCAGCTGGTGGCCACACCAGATACTGACTGTTACTTTTGATTTTGACCCCCCCCCCATTTGTTCAGGGCCACATTATTCCATTTCTGTTAGTCACATGTCTGTGGAACTTGTTCAGTTTATGTCTCAGTTGTTGAATCTTGTTATGTTCATACAAATATTTGCACATGTTAAGTTAGCTGAAAATAAACGCAGTTGACAGTGAGAGGACGTTTCTTTTTTTGCTGAGATTATTAAGAAGCAAAGTGTAACGAAGCATCGTTCTTGTTTGGAACAATCTCACTGCATTTGACCTAACAAAACGGCATGAAAACGTATAGTGAATCTAACAGCGAGGAGAAGGAACTGTGCTGATCGAGTGACATGTTGCAAGGCTTGTTGTGTGTGGGAAGCAGCCACAAGAGCAGAAAGGAGACAACGGAATAAACTATAAAAACAGACATTACGCGGCTGAATGGCGGTTCAAAATATTGCATGCAATATGGATCCCTTGCGATATGGATTTTGCACATGTTAAAATTGCGATTTCGATGGCAATTCGATTCATTGTGCAGCCCTACTGTGAACTATATGTGTGTGTGTGTACCTGAAACACAGCTCGGTGGTCTTCCAGCACCTGGTCTTCCATCTCCACCAGCTGAGACACAGCCTCATGAAAGGTAAAGAGCTGGGGGGACACCTCCTCTTCCTGGAGAGGAGAGAGAGAGAGACGCAACAGAGGGAGGGGAGAGAGAGGGGGGGTGAGATAGAAGGATAAAGAGAAAGAGAGATGTAGAGAAAAAAGAGAACAGAGAAAATAAATGTTATATTGTACTATCAACTCATTCTAATACTTGACAATAAATCAGTGTATAAGCCAGTATATACAGTGACCTCCACTAATATACCCTTGGTAAATATGAGCAAAACGGGCTATGAAAAGAATTCTCCAGCTGTGATGCTTGGAGGTTTTTTTGGCCACAAACCATCCTCCTCACCGTGCATGGGGTCAATATCTACACACGTCCTCTTCCAGGCAGATTGTTAGCATCTCCAGCTGCTTTAATCATCTTAATTATTGCCCTAATAGTGGAAATGGGCAGTTTCAACCGTTAAGCTATTTTCTTATAGCCATTTCCTGATTTGTGCAGCTCAACAACCTTTTGTCGCACATCATTACTGTATTCTCGGGTCTTTCCCATAGTGATGGATGACTATGGGAACTTGGCCTGTGTGTCACCTCATATTTATACCCCAGTGAAACAGGAAGTCATGACTTACCACTTAAGTGTTCCTATTCACTCAGGTGAACTTAAAAACGTAAAATTTGAAAGGGAATATACTTAAATTAGATTTTACTCATAAGAATTTCTAGGGGTGCCAATAATTGTGGCACATATGTTTCGGAGAAAAATATTTAAAGGTTAGATTTTTGTGAATATTTTGAATGAAAGACCAAGAGGATAAACAGCAAAGACATTTTTTTCACAGCCCGTTTTGCTCATATTTGCCAAGGGTGCCAATATTAGTGGAGGGCACTGTACAGGGGTAACTGGACAGTAGGTGTGTGTGTGTGTGTGTTTTCTTACGTTTTGTTCACAGAGCAGTTTGAGGTCATCCCTCTGAGGAGAGCTGCCGACCCCCCACTGAGCCTCCAGGACCTCTAGCTGGGTGATGCTGTGTCCTCCCCGCCCCTCCATCATCACCCCTGGGTCCACAGTCAGCTCCTTCACCCTGTTGATGCACACAAACACCACACACAGACACACACACACAGGCACGCAAGAACACACATGTACGCACACACATTCGCAAGCACACACATTAGTCGTTTTCCCTGACCACATGATCTGACTTTATGATTGTTTAAAACAGTCAATGAACCAATGGGAACGAATGGAGACATTCTTAGGCAGGAGTGTGACGGACAAGCTATGAAAGAAAAACATGAAAAACTAAAAAACTGCTTCTGAAATTAATGTATGAAAGAGTTAAACATATAAGCATGCGACAATTCAGCAATGACAAACTGAAACTGAAGGTTAAAGGTCATGAACAGTCAAAATCATGTTTTTCATGAAATGCATGATATTTGAATAAAATCAGATCAAACTGTGAAAAATGACTGTTGCTTCTACATTGATAAAGTTTGATCATAAAGTTACTGGCCCCCTCCCATGTGTCAAACGCTTGTATTCAGGAGGCGGGATTAATAAGGGTTTAGGGTGACATCACCCTAACTCTCTCATTTTAATACACCAATGGTAACATGATATTCTCTTATCTAATTTAAATAAGTACCGCCTTGTAACCAACATCGGAGAAGGCGTATTTTAAGAGGGGTGTGATTTATATAGCTAGATAGCTACTCAACTGGTGTCAAAATCTGTAGGTTGTCAGCAAACATAATTAAAAGTTTACCCTATTAATCTATGGCAAAGATACTTATATATATATATATGTCTGGTATTAGCTAGTTACTGGCTAGCTAGGTATTCAGCCAGCATGGAACAAAAGGGGGGGGTCGTTCAAAACTCTGGCTCAGTTGTCATTTTAACACATCCGTCAGTGCTGCTGTGAACCATATCACAAGATACATGCCGAACAGGAGATGTATAAAAATCATTGATGCAATGATTAAATCATTGATGCAAATTAAAGTTTGTTTGAGCTGCTTTGTGTATCACCAAATTTTCTTGAGATGATTTTACTGCTAAATTGCTCACTGCATCCAAGTTGCTTGACAGGTGTTTCAAAGAGCTGTCAGTCAAGGCGAGCTCATGAACAGCTCCCCGTCCACTTAGCCTGTCTTTTCAAACTTCCTGGTAGTTAGCCATGAGAAAAAAATAACATGTTCTACAATTTGAAGCATTTCTATTCACAACAAATATTATGGGTGATATTTTAGTCACTCAAAAGGATATTTTACATGGGAATCAGAATGACTGTTTGGAACCTTTACATAAATTACATCAGTGCAGGTTAAATAAATTATATAAATAAAAAAA
Source organism: Salvelinus fontinalis (assembly GCF_029448725.1). Taxonomy (NCBI): domain Eukaryota; kingdom Metazoa; phylum Chordata; class Actinopteri; order Salmoniformes; family Salmonidae; genus Salvelinus; species Salvelinus fontinalis. The sequence continues at coordinate 34,289,981 of NC_074685.1, forward strand.
ATAAAAACGGAAACAAGCTGAAAAACATGAGGCCGTGCAGGTTTGTAGCCATCCCTTACTTTTATGGTAACCAGACATTAGCAACACTTAAGTCAATGGAAAGGGGGACTTAGGAGTAAAAAAATAAGAGTAGGTAAAAGTTACCCCTAACCACTGGTCCAGGATCAGAGCGATATTTTCTTTATGGCCTGACTGGCCTTATAGTTATTATAAGGTTACAGTTCATCTGATCCTAGATCTGCGGTTAGGAGTATCCTCTCACGAGAGTCAAATGAGAGGATGGGTTTGTATGTGAGCTAGTGGAGATCACAAACATAGGAACGAAGAAGATGAAGTAAGTACGGTAGGTAAGAGATTGAGAGGAGAGAGGAGAGACCTGGTGGGAGAGGTGGGAAAGTCATCGTACTCGTAGGTATTAGTGGGGGAGAGCTCAGCACGACTCCCCCCTCCACCACCCTGCTGCTGGGAGAAGGGGATGTCTGATGGGCTGATCCCAAACTCCTTCACTCTGGAGAGGGGGAGAGAGACACACAAAAAGAGACGGAGAAGATCCAGTCAGGATAAGGTCTGATCATACATTAGAGGGTAAATGATTTGTCTCGTATCAAGAAGAGGGAGTGAGACGAGATAGAGAGGGGGAAGGTTATTCTGCAATGACAACTTGAATTAAACTTCTCCCATATCAACCAACAGTCTTAGTAATTAGTCGTTGGTGAGATGTAGACAGTCAGTTAGCGTGGTCTCACCTGTTGGCGTATCTCAGAGTGTTTAGAGTGTTTTCACAGGAAGCCATTCCAGGAGATATAGTGGCAATCTGTGGGGGGAAATAACAGTTACTACATCGTTAGAAAATCATCATAATCGTTGGTGCTTAATAAATAAACATCGAACCAGGCAGTTGTGAAGACCAGGAAGTGTTGAAGGGACAATCTGCTGTAGCTACATCCATTTTTTGGACTTATAAATGAATTATATATATAATTATGAATAATATAACTTCACGAGTTTAGTACCCCATCAGAACCCAAAATATAAGCTTGTTTTACTCTAAACAAAGTACATGTAAACAAACACTGTATAACCTCAAAACATGGTTAAAACTCTCATTTTGATATCATGGATGGTCAGTCCTTGCATCCATAGATCTGTCTGAATTTGAGAGTGGTTACAATTCTCCAGCCCCAACCCTCAGCTTTTTAGGAAACGGGGCGGTGAAAATGCCATTGTTATTGTTTCAACTGCTGATCGTCACTTTAAAGGAGATGTATGTACAGTATTATCTCACCATGCAGGTCCTGGAATTCTCCCCGATGAAGGAGTCTCTGAGAACCTGGGTCAGCTTGCTGGCTCTGAACGGGGTGTGGGGCTTGTTCCGACCCAGGGCTCTGATACACTCCTTGAGCGCCAGCAGGCTCTTGTTGATCTCGGCCCCCTCCAGGCGAGTCTGGCGGTCAGCGCTGGACGTGTCGGCCCCCCTCTCGTTCCCCGCCAGGTCGATCAGCGAGAACTTGCCGTGCATCTTCCCTCGCCGCCTCAGAATGATCTGGAACACAGCGTGGCTACGGGACGAGTGGGCGTTGGCCGAGGTCTGACCTGACGTCCTGGGAGAGAGGGAGAGATGGAGGGTGGAAGAGGAGGAGGAGCGAGAGATGATAGAGAGGGGGAGGGAGGGAGAGTAAGCAGCAGGAAATGACTGGCAGGAATATCAGATCTTTACAATAAGTTAACGCCAGTCAATTAAACCATCCCACTCCACCTCCTACTCGCCCTCTGTGGTTTTACCTGCAGCTGTTTCCAACCTCTATGAGTTTGAGGACGTCTTCAGTACATTTGACGTCTCTCTCCTGCAGCCCCACCACCTGCACCTGCTGCTTCCCATCCTCCAGAACCCTCAGCTTGGCTTTCCGGTTCAGCAGGTCAAACACCTAGAGAAGCGCAACACAACCATACGGCCAGGTTAACACAACCACAACCGTCCTTCAGCACACGCAGTTTGGCTTTACGGTTCAGCAGGTCAAACACGTACAGAACCACAACCACAAACACGGTCATATAAAACACAGTCGACACAGCCACCCTCCAGGCTTTACGGTTCAATATAGGGGGCTTGAAGATGCATGTATTGTGGTGACTCCACTTGCCTTCCCACTGTAGATCTCAAAGAAGGTGGCATAGACATTGAGGTCCAACTTCTTGTAGTTTGGCTTCTTCAGCATGAGAAACACGTCTCTCGCTGCAAAGAGAGAAAGGGCTTCACTGAAGAGACACAGCTTCACGCAAATACACAGAAAGAGCACGTTTTGAACTAAAGAGAGAGACATTGTGTAGTGTTCGTACCAGCCAGTGCGTAGATCCCTTTAGAACAGTCCTGGTTCTTCCCAGAGAAGTCTCCTCCCATAGTCTGAAAGGGAAAGAAGTGAGCTTATCTCCCAAAACGAAGGCAATGTGCCCCCCAAAAAAAGAAAGCCTAGAAAGCGCTTGCTAGCATACAGCATTATCAAGTTAGCGTTCAAGTGTTAGCCGACACGCGCGGGAAGTGATCATCATCGGTGCCACTCACATGCGTTTTCCCACTTCCGGTCTGTCCGTAGGCGAAGCAGGTGGCCATTCCCCTCTCAAAGATGGTCTCCACCAGTGGTCGGGCGGTGAACCTGGGGACAGGGAGTCAACATGAACGGTTGACTTGAAAAGATAGTTCATCCAAATCACAGTAAAGATACTCTAAATGACAATATTAAACTTTGAACTCACACTTTCAAATAAAACCCGTGTTATGTCAACGGGAGTTTTGACACACAGACACACATCTCCAGTTAGAATTCGTCCCAGTACACGTGATCATTTGTGTTATTGAAAAAAACGTACCTCCGCACCAGACGCTATTACCGCTTGGGAGTTGAGAAGGGAAACTTACCGGTAGACCATGTCATTGTCGGCGCTGTCGTCAAAGGCATAATCGAAGCGGAAGGTCTGGTTCTCCAGGTACCTGGTCAGGTCCACCTTCTGCTTGGGTTCATGGACCATCACCACGTCCTTACTGGGGATGGTAATCACATCCAGGTCCTTCATAGTCAACTCTGGGGGGGGAGAGTTCTGAATAAACCACTGCAACATTTTGAAACATAAATCATGTGTCCATGCGAATGTGTGAGGAGTGCGATGCTTATGCTGCTGCTAAACCTCTGCATGTAAAATACCATGTAACCCGAAAGTTGGTGTCCTGCGTTCGATTTATGAAATTTGTACCTTTCTTATTGAGGGGCCGTGCTCGTACACACACACATATCCTGTGCTCCTCATCGATCTGAAAGTGGAAACAATGTCATACAAGACGGGATTTCGTTAGTGGCCAATGAAGACGTGTCATCACTCTATGAAAATAGACCTGCGCCTAACCAGTTTAGCAGACAGATATAGATATAAACGTACCAGATCAGCGGTGGTTAGAGGCCTGTAGTCCAGACTGGCTCTGAAGTCTCTGATCATACACATGATCTCATAGTTAGGCACAGTGACATCTACCTCCTGGGAGAGAACGGCACAGTCAACAGTGTGTGTGTGTGTGTGTTAATGATGCGTGGGTTACCGCAGTCCCCGCGGATATATTGTGTGGAGGAAAGGCGGGTTGAATAAAGAAAAAACAATGAATAAAAAAATCCATAAATGGTGCAGTTTATACTTATATAAGCTACATTGAGGATTTTCTTTCATTATTTTAAGCTATCTGGTATTAGCAAGTAAGCCTAAGCTTTAGGGCCTAACTGTACACGCGCCAAATAGCCTACACCCCAAAAGCCAAATGCTTTTGGGAACACACAGAAAAAGATAACGTCATCTACGGAGGAGAAAGGACACTGTAGGACTTTAATTCAATAAGAGAAAAGCTACGAAATGGAGAGTTGAAAATAAAGAGAAGGGAGGGCCAGAAAAGTCATGTTTGGGAAAGATTTGGTGATGTGGTAAAAGAGGATGATAGCAGTGATGATTGTGAGGCGCCATGGTCACAAGACGGGGAGTTCAAAATGGGCCTATGGCACGTCAAGGGAACTTGGCCTTCTGTTCAGATTGGTTAAATGGAAAGTGAAATCTGGACACTGACTGTAGGTCTATAACCTCACATAGCCTTAATATTAACTCCTTCAGAATCAAGCATTTCTTGCAGTAAAAGGATACACCAAATGTAGGCCACATTCTGACTCGGGAACAGAAGATGATTTATTTCTGATTTATTTACGTGATTTATTTCTTTCAGCATCGTGAGAGAATGCAAATGTGCAGTTTGATACCATCTGTAGAGGTGCTATCTTTATTAGCATAACATAAGCCGATTGTATTTCAACCGCATAAAATATGCATCCGAGCCAAACTGAAATCTTATCAGAAACATGAAGTCATTTGGAAATGACCTTTTTTTATTTGAATTATTTTTGCATTTTATCCCGGTCCCTAAACGTCTTTGACGTTTGACAGAGAAAATGACAGAGAAAATGTTACCGATGTCAACTAGATTGAAGCATTCATTCTATCGATGTATGATCTTATTCTGGTGAGCAAGGGTTTATTTAGTCTTCTAGGGCAACATATAATGACAGAAGAGAATCTGCATGTATCTAATTATAGACGAGTTAACTAACAAATAGCCTACCAAAATGTCGGAAATTATAAGCAGAAACATACACAATATTTACAAAACCCCTTCAAATGGGTGGATTCGGCTATTTCAGCCACACCTGTTGCTGACAGATGTATAAAATCGAGCACGCCGCCATGCAATCTCCATAGACAAACACTGACAGTAGAATGGCCCGTACTGAAAAGCTCAGAGACTTTCAACGTGGCACCGTCATAGGATGACAGCTATCTAACAAGTCAGTTCGTCAAATCTCTGCCCTGCTAGAGCTGCCCTGGTCAACTGTGAGTGCTGTTATTGTGAAGTGGAAATGTCCAGGAGCAACAACGACTGAGCCGCAAATTGGAAGGCCACACAAGCTCACAGAACGGGACCGACAAGTGCTGAAGCGCGTAAAAATTGTCTGTCCTCGGTTGCAACACTCACTACTGAGTTCCAAACTGCCCCTGGAAGCAACGTCAGCACAAGAACTGTTCGTCGGGAGGTTCATGAAATGGTTTCCATGGCCGCACATAAGCCTAAGATCACCATCCGCAATGCCAAGCGTCGGCTGGAGTGGTGTAAAGCTTGCCTCAGTGGAAACGTGTTCTCTGGAGTGATGAATCATGCTTCACCATCTGGCAGTCCGACGGATGGATCTGGGTTTGAATAATGGATTTAATGTGGGATGTTCAAAGTTTCTGATCTTTTTTTAAACCCAACCCTGATCTGTACTTGGTCTTCATGGTGCCCCTTGCTTGGTGGTGTTGCAGACTCTGGGGCCTTTCAGAACAGGCGTATATACACTGAGATCATGTGACAGATCATATGACACTTAGATTGCACACAGGTGGACTTTATTTAACTAATTATGTGACTTTTGAAGGTAATTGGTTGCACCAGATTTTATTTAGGGGCTTCATAGCAAAGGGGGTGAATACATATGCACGCACCACTTTTCCCTTTTTTGTTTTTTGTATAATTGTTTAATTTCACTTCACCAATTTGGACCATTTTTTTGTATGTCCATTACATGAAATACAAAAATAAAAATCCATTTAAATTACAGGTTGTAATGCAACAAAATAGGAAAAATGCCAAGGGGGATGAATACTTTTGCAAGGCACTGTAAATCGGGCAAAAGAAAATCCTTCGCCCCATGTCAAAAGATTGTTCCACCGTCTCTGCTGACTGTAGCCTACAGGCATTTTCTCTATTAGCGGTTTAGGGTTGGTTGCAGGCATCAGATTTATACTTTATCACATATTCAGTAGTCGGGCGGTTGTGGGTGAGCAAACTGTGCCCCTACCTGTGCCTTCTTCTCTCTCAGCTCCTGTTGTTGCAGCCGCCTTCTCTCTCGTTTCTCCTGCAGTTTCTCCACCTCCTTCACACAGTTGGATTTCCGCCGCGCTGAACCCGTACAGGGTAGGAAAACACAATTATCAAAAAGAATCCAGCATAAATGTATAATAGTGGTCCATTTTCATTTCTACTGCCCCTTTTCAATACACTTCAAAGCTCTTCAGAGGCAAATACACAAGGCAACAAAAGGATAAAACCATGACCGCTAAGCAACACATTCAATAAACTCATAACCCCCCCCCCCCCCCCCCCCCCCCCCCCCCCCCCCCCCCCCCCAGCCGGAATAGAGCGCAGCTCAGCTCAGTGAAAGAGCTATTCTCTGGCTGTCTCTGTATTCTCTCAGCAGTACAGCTGGACTAATAGGCCAATCTGTGTCTGTCTGCCTGGGAGCATTAGATCACTGGTCATGTGTCCCATCATCATAACCCACCAGACTCAACATCACGTCTCATCACAGCTCCAATCGGAGATTTACACAAAAAAACGACTAGTTGTTAACATGGCAAATGTATTTAACAATAACCAGGACTATTTAGCGATACAAAGCTGCAGTGTGTTTGTGTGTATTACCGTTCTGCTGCTGTTGTAGTGTCATTTGCTGTGTCTGTAGGGCTGTGAGTGCTGCAGGTGGGGGTGGTTCTGGTTGGCTCTGCTGGTGCTGTATCTGACTGGGTCTGGCCCGCGTAGTCCCCACCGCTGCAGCTGGAAAGACACAACATACAGGACATTTTAGTCATGCATGTACATTTTGCTTAGTACATTTACATTTAGTACATGACATATTGTCTTTGGGCATCTCATCTTCTTATTGATGGCTTTTTAAATTCAGAATAGGAGTAATGACAGTCCCATATATGTCATCCTCAGGTGATTGTCAGTAAATGATCTTGACATTAATATGCTATCCCTCCCCAGACCCTCTCTCTCCTGTCCATCTGTGTATTTATCTATTTTAGACTGTTGCTACAGATATCATTTAGACCACAGGTGTCAAACTCATTCCACGGAGGGCCGAGTGTCTGCGGGTTTTCGCTCCTCCCTTGTACTTGATTGATGAATTAACATCACTAATTAGTTAGGGACTCCCCACACCTGGTTGTCTAGGGCTTTATTGAAAGGAAAAACCAAAAACCTGCAGACACTAGGCCCTCCGTGGAATGAGTTTGACACCCCTGATTTAGACGGTTGCTACAGATCTCTCTCTCGCTCTCTACAGATACCAAGGTCTCGCTCTTCCTCTCTCGTCTCTCTTTATCTCTCTATTGATCTCTCTGTCTCTCTCCCTCCAGATATCACAGTGCCTGACGGGTATTTTCACCACGTATTCACAGATGGCACACCTGTTGCTACTATTGAAACAGAAATAGAGATCTATTACTCTCATGGTACAGTGGGTCAGTAGGATGTTATGTAGCAGCCTGGTTAAACCAAGTGTACACCCAAAATGGCACCCTATTCCCTGTATAGTGCGCTACAGTTGACCAGAGCCCTATGGGCCCTGTTGAAATGCAGTGCATCATAAAGGGAATAGGGTGCCATTTGGGACACCGACGTAGTCTCGCGTTGACAGACTTCAAAAGTCTCGTCTTTGCTCAAGAACGTGAGGAGACTTGGAGATCAAAGTTCTGTTGAAGCTGTCTTGCCTCTGTTTTCTCTTGCTGGGGTTTCAGTCTTGGGGGGTGCTATTGTCCGTCGGTTCTACAAGAGACAAAGTAATACCATATGAACGTAAAGAAACAAACGGGACACATGAAAATAGCTAACACTTTCCCATGATTAAAGTATACTGTACAGACGTATGGCTTTTGGCCACAGCACAGTACACTATAAGAGAATGACCTTGGGTGGCTTGATTTGTTTGGCAGCAGAGGCGATAGAGGTGGCAGGAGGGGGGGTCTCAGGACTCTGTACTGCCTCCTCTTCAGGGGCCACATCTGGGTTCAGAGCAAATATGCTCTCCAGGTCAATCTGCATGGAAAGAGGGTGCAACGTACATGTTAAAACTCTGTTCCAGCCTCTCCAGCCTAATGTGTGTATGTATATACACACTGAGTGTACAAAACATGAAGAACACCTTCCTAATATTGAGTTACATCCCCTTTTGCCCTTGTGTCGAAAGTGTTCCACAGGGATGCTAGCCCATGTTGACTCCAATGCTTCCCACAGTTCTGTCAAGTTGGCTGGGTGTCATTTGGGTGGTGGACCATTCTTGATACACACAGGAAACTGTTGAATGTGAAAAACCCAGCAGCGTTGCAGTTCTTCCCACACTCAAAGCAATGCGCCTGGCACCTTCTACCATACCCCGTTCAAAGGTGTGTCATTCACCCTCTGAATGGCACACATACACAACCCATGTCTCAATTGTCTCAGGGCTTAAAAATACTTATTTGACCTGTCTCCTCCCCTTCATCTACACTGATTGAAGTGGATTTAACAGGTGACATCAATAAGGAATCATAGCGTTCACCTGGTCAATCTTCACCTGGTCAGTTTATGTTAAAAAAAAGTGCAGGTGTTCCTAATGTTTTGTCCACTCAGTGTATATCGGAGGGGTTGGGTGAAAAAAAACAGAAGACAAATGAACGTCTCGTATGGAATAATAAAGTAATCTCTTAACTCAGGAAAAGACAAGAATGGCACACATGTGCAGTGAGATTGATTAACAATTTACCAGTGACATTTAAGAAGTGAAATAGGCTACCATGTTAAAACGTGTAATCCGAAAGCGGGGCACGCACGCACAAACAAACTACTTAAAGGCATCCGTAGTCAAGCGGATTTGCTTGGTGTCCTAAAACTTTCAACGCTCCATCTGGTACAAGCTGATATGGGGTCAGACATGACTGATTAACACACATAACACACACACACACACACACACACACACACACACACACACACACACACACACACACACACACACACACACACACACACACACACACACACACACACACACACATAGTACCTCTTTCCCTTTCGTATCTCCATTCTCTATCCATTCCACCGTGACACTCTCGTTGTCTTCATTCAGTGATGTGACCATTGCCTGGTGGATTCGACCTGCAAGAAACATGTTATAAACATATACCAGCTTCAGTGTAGACTTCTACAGGTTAGAGAACCATGACATGATGGATTTGTGACCACATGACATGATGGATTTGTCCTGGCTGCCATAGATGGGAGAAAAAAGTTGTAGACTCATACAGTCATACACTCTGGCTATTGGAATTCAGCCAATGACCACGACACACTAGATCACACTGACCAAAGAGGATGGCGACGAGACCAGCCAAAATCGGCCAGTATGGGCAGAGGCCTTCAGTAACAGATGTGGCAATAACCCTGGATCTGATTGGTTGACATTTAAAAAAGCTTCACATGCATGGCAACATTTGACTGCTTCAAGGCCTTTCGTTATGTTACTGTACGTGCAAAATGGTTTGTTTCCATAATGTTTCTAGTGTCATGTCTCATTCTAAATAGCTATAGCTCTTCTTTTATGGATGAGCCCAAATTACTACAAACATAACAAAAATACAGTCAAACAGTTGGTTGAGCAGATCATTTAATTAAATCAAACAAGACAGGTTCATTGCTGCAGAATCACTAAGCGTGTGTATTTTGCTAGTCCTTCCCTGTAGGTAGAGCAGACGAGAATGTAAAAAAATAGCAACTGAACACTATTCACTTTAGACTAGCAAGGACTACTATGTAAAGAAGTAGCTATTAGGCTATTGTCAGTCAGTGGCTAGCTGACTAAAACTCAGCTATTTACGATGGGGTTGAGCGGCGACTAGTGCGGGAGGACTGGCCTTCCGATGTCACATAAAATTAATTCTTTATCAAAAACTATGGATTTCAGCACCCAAAGAATAGCCCGCAATTACACATGACAGTAAATAGGGGGAAACTGATAACGGATGAACAACATTGTAGTTACTCAACAATAATAACCTAATTGACAGAGCGAAAATAAGGAACCCTGTACAGAATACAAATATTCCAAAACATGCATCCTGTTTGCAACAAAGCACCAAAGTAATACTGCAGGAAATGTGGCAAAGCAATACACTTTTTGTCCTGAAGACAAAGTGTTATACTTTGGGCAAATCCAATACAACACATTACTGAGTACCACTCTCCATATTTTCAAGCATAGTGGTGGCTGCATCATGTTATGGGTAAGCTTGAAATTGTTAAGGACTGAGTTTTTCAGGATAAAAAAGAAACAGAATGGAGCTAAGCACAGGGAAAATCCGAGAGGAAAACCTGGTTCAGTCTGCTTTCCACCAGACACTGGGAGATCTTTCAGCAGGACAATAAACTAAAACTCAAGGCCAAATCTACACTGGAGTTGCTTACCATGAAGACAGTGAATGTTAGTCTTCACTGGCAGTGGCAGAGTTAGTCTTCACTTAAATCAGCTTAAAAATCTATGGCCTGAAAATCTAAGAACTGAAAATGGTTGTCTAGCAATGATCAACAACCAATTAGACAGAGCTTGAAAAATTTTGAAAAGAATAATGGGCAAATATTGCACAATCCAGGTGTGGATTTACCCAGAAAGACTCACAGCTGTAATTGTGATTCTAACATATATTGATTGACTCAGGGGGTTGAATACTTATCTAATCAAGATATATTAGTGTTTAATTGTTTTCATATTTTTTCACAAATGTTCGAATTTTTATTACACTTTGACATTACAGAGTATTCTGTGTAGATTGTTGACAAAAAAAATCTTAATTAAATCAATTTTAATCCCACTTTGTAACGCTTCAAAATGTGGAAGAATTAAGGAGTATGAATACTTTCTGAAGGCACTGTAGTACGTGTAACATAATGTAACTCAAGAGCTATGATCAAGGGCTAGGTTTAAAGGAGAATCGCCATATTCAACGTCTCATGTAAACCCAGATTCTGGTTCAGAGCTGACCGGTCTTCTGTGGCTATTCCCATTAAGACAGTTCCCTAAACGATATATACGGCTGAATCCAGTATCATTACCAGGCAGCCAGCACGGCCTATAACCGCACAGGTGGATGCATCCCTGCCAATATAAATCATCAATCCCTGTTAGCCGCCGGGTAGCTTCACCCAGTAATTGAGTAAAGGCTACAACTAGCTGGCTATAGCTACGTCATTCAAGGTAATAAAAACCGATTTGATTGACTGCCGCTATGTCAGACAGGGACCATGACAGTAGGATGAGAATGGGTCTAGTACCGAGCACAGATCTATATGCCATTGCTAGGCTAGGTATCCAACTCAGCACCCTGCCTGACTGGCTAGGCGCTGCCTTGAAGCAACAAAGATGATGTAGCTAACACGACAGCGCCTCAATGAAAAATGCATCTTTATCTAGCTAGCTAGCGGACGAGGAGAAAAAGAGATCTCACTGTCTTACCATCACTCCGTTTGATTTCCACGTAAATGCCAATGAGGATCTTTCCGAAGACAGCGACGGCCATCCCTCATGTGTGTAGTATGTGTGTGTATGTCTGTAGTATGGGGTGTGTATTTGTTTAATTGGAGGGGGACCAAGTCGCGCCGCAGAAAAGAGAAATCGGGAGGAGGTCAGGAGGATAGAGGGAAGCAGTGCGCATGCGCAAAGACTACCCTGCTCCATCAGAGTGGAGACGCATCCAAGAAGCGAGTTGTCTAACTAGCTACAATTGCTATATTTATGCGATTTTCTGTTGATGTGCATTTATATGGATGAAAAAGCAGCACGCTGAAATGTGTTCATTGCAAAATAAGAGGCTTATCGGGACTAATTCTATAAATGCGTTTAATTCACGATTTGTAACCAATGATTGAGTAATAGTCGATAAGTATAACATGTTTTATTATAAATGTTTATAATTCAAATAATTATTATATGCATTCATAAATATGATAATAATTCATACATTTTAAGTAAATAAAAAAATTGTTAACACATGGTTAAATGCTCTGTTTTGATTTAAATGTTAAAGGCCCAATGCAGCCGTTTAAGAAAAATAATCTATATCAAATTATTTCTAGGTAATAATTAAGTACCTTACTGTAATAGATTTCCATTAAAATGGGCGAAAATTGCTTTTTAGCAAAAAACTATTTCTAAGCAAGGATTTTGCTAAGACTGGCTGGGAGTAGTCTGAGTTGGGAGGGGGAAACTGAAAACGAACTGTTATTGGCAGAGAGGTTTAGAACTATCTTTTTATTGGTCTATTAACCAATTTAACACCTGGTGATGTCACCATAGAAAGCCGAAACTCCCGCCCATGCAAACCTGCTGATTAGAAAATTGTATTTTTAACCATCAAGATTGTAGATTGTATTTTCAACCAGCAACTATGAGGAAAGGGCATTGATAAAACATGTTCCCACTGTTACAGTGTTCGTTTCATCAGCTGTTGTACAATATGATATAAAACACAGGAAACATAATTTTTACTGCACTCGGCCTTTAATCTCCTCTTGTGTTCACCTGCACTTAATTGTTCTGAAAACCCAATCCAGAAGACCCACTAAGCACGGACCGACACAACGTCTTTTTTTGGTGCGGTCCGGACCGGCCTTGATTTCAACATCCATGGATGTTGATTCTTGGTCCAGACCGGAACCAATTATAGACATCTATGTTTCACAAGTTTGGACAGCACAGTACAGGCTAGCCGGCTGCCCAGGCTAGTCATCACAGTACAGTAGAGCACAGCAGAATACATTACATTACAGTCCAGTAAAGAAAAATAAGAGTATAGTACAGCACAATGCAGTAGAGTACAGTAAAGAAAAGTATAGTTCAGTACAGTATAATGTACTCTACTGAACTAAACTGTACTCTACTGAATTAAACTATACTGTACTGAATTAAACTCTACTGTACTCTACTGAATTAAACTTTACTGTAATGTACACTACTGTACTCTACTCTAGTGAATAAAACTCTACTGTCCTGTACCGTACTTTACTGTGCTCTACTGTACTGAGCTGTAACGTACTTTGCTGTTCAAACTTGTGACATTTCTGTAACCGTTACTGAGAACATTATTGTTGTTGACGTGGTCTGTTGGTTTATTCTGTAGGTTGGACTACTTTGAACATCATTGCTGCCAGTTTTGAAGCTTCTGAAAAAGCTAACATAAGTGTATGTGACAGATAACAGCAATAATAAATATTATATTTTGCAATGTTACTTGTCCCCTCTTTCCTATATTAAATGTATTAAAAAAATATTAGTGTGACATAATGTTTACTTCATTGAGAATGTATGTGCAGTTGAAATTTGGCCATAGAATCAATTACCAAAACAAGACGTATTTTCAACATCTGTAAATTATGTCTTTTCACCTTTCATTCAGAACCTACAATTAATCTAACGTCAATGTCTGTAAATATGTATTTTAGATCCATATTGTGTGCGTCGCAATAGCTGCATGGGAAGAACAATGTGTTTGCATCTCAATCAGTGATGCAGTCATCATTACACACATGGTCTCAGAATGCACCATTGTTTCGCCGTATGAGGGGCTACAAAGAATCACATTGTAGCGTAAGCAAAAAAACTACCACAACTATGTCATTAAGTAGCCTGGTCAGCCGCTATAGTGGGCGCAATGAATCTCCACTATCATCTGGGCATAATGTGCCCAGCTGGTAATACATTCGACCGGTCTGTACAAACACATCCTCCATTCAGGCTGCAAAGACATCGGTGTCCTCCATATCTAGCTTTAATGGCGTGCCGCCGAAAATAAAACAGGGGATATATGCGTACTGTTTTAATAAAACAATTTTCCAACGACATTCTCGGATTTTCAGACAACTTCCGGATGTTGCACACCGCATCCAGCCAATCAGGTTACAGCAGCCGGTTGTTTACCCCTGGCTAAACATGGAGCGCAACGTCAGGAAGTGGCATTAGGAAATAGCATTAGCCACTCTAACATGGTAGTAGAAAATTGTTTTACAGTATGCATATTTCCCCCGTTTTTTTCAGACGGCACGCCATAAAGCTAGTTAAGGAGGAAACTGATGCCTTTGCAGCCTGAATGGAGGATGTTTTATTACGAACCGGTCGTCGGGGGACATGAGTATGTTACCGGCAGGGCAATTTAAGCCCTGACAATAGTGGAGATCCATAGCGGCCACTAGCGGCTCCGCAGGCTAGTCAACATTTTCGTAAAAACAGCATTTTTTTTCTAGATCAAGTTGTTTTCTACAGAAAGTTAAACTCTTTTCACCACATTGACTATTGGAATGGATAATTACCTCTACTTATTTTCATCAAGTTAAGATCAACAAAAGAGAAAGTTGAATGGGGCCACTATAAAGTATGTGCAGGGTTTTGTGAGCAGGTGCAGTCAGATCATGTCATTCCCACGTTGGACCACACCACAGCAGCAGAGGGCCATCTAGGGGCCATCTCTCTCCGGGCCATGTTTCAAGACTTTACAAATACATCCTATTCTCACATACACTGTATCTGATTGGGAGATTCTGCCCAGAAAGTGAGAACAGAGGGATGCATTTTGAAAGTATATAAACAGGTCCATTACTTGTATTTCACATGTTGTTCCCGAAGAAAACTATAGTTTGGTGAGTTGCTGGTTAGTTTTGTGCTGTTGTAAATGTAATACCACTCATTAATATAGGTCAAACAGTTACAACCCTACACACTGTTAGTCACTCTGTGGATGATGATGGTGCATTTACAGTGACTCCCGGTGGCATGTAGCCTAGCGGTTAGAGTGTTGGGACAGTAACTGAATGGGTCTGGTTTAAATACCTGAGCCAACAAGATGAAACATCTGTCTACAGCAGGGGTGTCAAACTCATTTCGCATCGTGGGCCACATACGGCCTAGGGAGATGTCAAGTGTGCCGGACCATTAAAATTATACCATACTCTGCTATAAATAACCAAAATATCATGTCTTTCCTTTGTTTTGGTGTAAAGAAGCACAAGAACATTAGGAAAATATTGAAATTTAATGAACTATCCTTTTACAAAACATTTCATGAAACACCTCATATTTCCTTAGACAAATGTGCAATTTACTTTTATCATTCACAAATATGCATTGCAACTGATCCCACTGATTGTACAAAGGCACAAAACTTTAATTGGTACTGAAAAATATAGTAATGCACTTTAAGATTAAATGAGACTTTTAAAGAAAGGAATTTTTAAACCACTTACACATACAAAATCTAAATGTAATCCCTGCGTACACCTTACAAACTAAGGAGAGTGATTTTAAATGTGTAATGAAGAAAGTGTTCGCCTGTCCTGTAAATCTGTAAACTTCATACATGAAACATACATACACATACATTACATACTGAAAATTTATGGAGTTGTATGAACAGTAGAATTCCATCACACAACTTTTGTTTTGAAGCTGCTGACT
This sequence comes from Salvelinus fontinalis, assembly GCF_029448725.1. NCBI lineage: Eukaryota > Metazoa > Chordata > Actinopteri > Salmoniformes > Salmonidae > Salvelinus > Salvelinus fontinalis. Next base: position 34,305,358 of record NC_074685.1, read on the forward strand.
AACATTAAAGTGCGCATTTTTTAAATCACCACAGTAAGGATTCATCTTCACAGAGCTGTATTCTTTCAATGCAAACAGTATCTAAGGCAGCATTTTAAAGGTGTTAGTCTAGTCTGGACTTGTATTTGTTCCTGAAACTTGGCATCTTTTGGCCTGTACAAGTGCATCAACACCAGGTGTCATGTCCTGACTAGCTGTCACTTTCAGAATGTCATTTAAGTGCTTGTTTGTGAGCCTTGAACGCATTTTTGTTTTATTGATATTCATCACTGAGAAAATTTGTTCACAAAGGTAGGTTGTCCCAAACATGCACAAAATTTTAGCAGCCAGGGCTGTTAATTTGGGGTACCCTGGTAGTAGATACTGATAAAATCTGTCCAGACCTACAGAGGCAAATTTGCCCTTCAAATCTGCATCACACTGCAAATCAATTATCTCTAGCTGAATTTCGACCAGCAGATCAGAAGCTTTAACTGTGAAAGGTGAGCGAAAAACTGAAAATTCTGTCTCAAGTTCACCAAATACCTGAAAACGTTTCTCAAACTCCCGCAGTAGTCCTGCAATTTTGTCTTTGTACCGTTTCATGTCCGCATCAGGTATGGTCACACACACATCTCTCAGACAGGGGAAATGAGCAGGGTTGCCATTTGCCAGTTGCATCTCCCACAAAGTCAGCTTCAACTTAAATGCATGTATGTTGTCAGAAAACTGTGTGACAACTTTTTTGCGGCCTTGCAACATTTTGTTCAGATTGTTCAAGTGTTCAGTAATATCAACCAAGAATGCAAGGTCCCGTAGCCATTCCTGAGATTGTAATTCCAACACCGGTTTTCCTTTTTTCTCCATGAACTGTCCGATTTCCTCTCGTAGATCAAAGAAATGCCTCAGCACAGCGCCTCGGCTTAACCATCTCACTTCAGTGTGGTATGGCAGGCTGTGGGTAATGTTGCTGTCGCTGAGAAGTTTGTCAAACTGACGATGGTTCAGACCTCTGGACCGGATGAAATTTACAGTGCGAACAACCACCTCCATGACGTGGTCCATTTTCAGCGACTTGCAACACAATGCCTCCTGGTGCAAAATACAGTGAAATGTCCAGAAACGATCTCCTCCATTAAGGGCTTGTACTTTGTCTTTGAACTTTGTCGCGACACCTGCTTTCTTTCCGACCATGGATGGCGCGCCGTCTGTAGCCAGGCTGACAGCGCGGGACCAGTCCACTCCAACTCTGTCCAATGCAGCAACGACAGAGCCGAAAATGTCCTCGGCTGTTGTGGTGTCCATCATTGGCACCAACTCAAGAAACTCTTCAGTAACAGTCAATGTCTCATCAACTCCTCGAATAAATATGGCCAGTTGGGCCACGTCTGTGATGTCAGTGCTCTCGTCAATTGCCACGGAAAATGCAATAAATGACTTGACTCTCTGTTTCAATTGACTGTCTAAATCTGCCGATAGTTCCGAAATCCTCTCTGCTATAGTATTCCTCGTCAGGCTAATATTGGCAAAAGCTTGTCGCTTCTCGGGACATACAAGTTCAGCCGCCTTCATCATGCATCGTTTAACAAAGTCACCGTCGGAATACGGCTTCGATGCTAATGCTATTTCGCTAGCAATTAGGTAGCTGGCTTTTACCGCTGCTTCACTGACTTCTCGGCTCTGGATGAAAGTTGACTGCTGTTTCCTCAGACCCGCCAGCAATTCGTTAATCTTATCTCTTCTCAGTTGTCCTTGCAAGCCGTCATATTTTTCGCTGTGATGAGTCTCGTAGTGGCGTCGAATATTATATTCCTTCAATACTGAAACTTGTTGCAAACACACCAAGCACGAAGGTTTTCCGTGCATCTCTGTAAATAAATAGGACGTGGTCCATTTTTCTTTGAAAATTCTACACTCCTTATCTACTTTTCTCCGTTTGGATAACGACATTTTGGCTAATGAGGGTGTAGCGGAGAGGTAGAGACCAAGGTATTAACAACGTCGTAACAAGCAGCAGATGGCGCATTGATACCGTCTGCTGTTTTCAGTCTGTCTCAGTGATGCGGCTTGTCTTCTACTCTGATGGAAAGAGTGCGCCCCTTAGCGGATAATCCATGAATTGCAGCGAATTAAAAATATTAATTCCATGTCTTTTATGCATTTTTTCCACTTTCAAATTATCCTGCGGGCCTGATCGAACCTCCTTGGGGGCCGGTTCCGGCCCGCGGGCCGTATGTTTGACACCCCTGGTCTACAGTATGTATGCTTGAGCAAGGCACCTAACCCTAATTTGCTCCTGACCCTGTAAAACAACGCATTTATCTGGTGTATGTGACAATATATTTTATATATATAAATAAGACATCTGTTAAGGAAGCTAGCAGCAGTAACACAGTCCCTCCTATAACCAGCCCTGAGCGGCAGATGTCACTTCTACACGGACAGAACCACCATCCTTTCCAAAAGATGAATTAAGCTGTCTCTCACTCTCTCTCTCTCTCTCTCTTTCTCTTAAATACACACACACACAAACACCCTGCCTCTCTCTCTCCCTCTGCCCATCAGTCCAGAGGGCCCATCCATTCCCCAAGGTGTCGGCCAACGTTGTCTGGCCTATCTGTTTCCCCAGCAACCACGTCCCTCGCTGTCAGCAGTGAGGGACTACTTTCTATCTGTTTGCTTTGGATCCCATAGGATTAATGAGGACACAGTACAGCTTAATGGTGTTTGATGATTGTTCTTTGTGTGTTTATAGGAGGGATGTGTGTGTGTGTGTGTGGGGAGAAAGAGTGTGGGTGTACAATATCATAACTGGACATGAATTTCCTTATGATCAAAGGAAGTACTTAACAAATACACCATTGGCACCAAGTCATATTCATTACATTATCATCACTGTTCCCCAAGCTGATTCGTCAGTCGGACTGTAAGCCCATCTGTAAGCTGTAAACCCATCAGCCCACAGCAACCTGCCATGCATAGGTAATTTGGAGATCATTCACATTATTTTACATACCAATATTTCATGTACTGCAGGGAGGGATCGCTGGAAGTCTCTATTTTGCAGTCATGGATCATTCGTGATGCAAGCAGACAGTGCATATGGAGATCCCTTGAAGGGGTTCTGAGAAGGATTTGGGGATTGCTCAATTCCCCCTCAACCAGCCTCCTCTCTACTCTCCACTCGAATAGCACAAGCCTCACTCTCAGGCTGTAATAGCCTCGCTCTTTATTTTTTTATTTTACCTTTATTTAACTAGGCAGGTCAGTTAAAGAACACATTTTTATTTTCAATGACGGCCTAGGAACAGTGGGTTAATTGCCTTGCTCTCAGGCTCCATCCAGGGCTGCAGTCATGTCTTAGTCTAAGTCAGGTCCCAAGTGGCTCTGTTGGTAGAGCATGGTGCTTCTGACAGCAACATTGTGGGTTTGATTCCCATGGGGGACCAGTACAAAAAATGTATGCATTCACAACTGTAAATTGCTCTGAATAAGAGCTTCTGCTAAATGTTGTAAATGTATGGTCAATAACTCTGGCATGTATATGAAATGTACACAAGTGACAATAGCCATTTCCACTGTGCAGCCAGGAATGAGTGTGTACTCTCTCTCACAAGTGTCAGCAATGCTTTCTCTCCCAGAATGCCCATCTAAATTAAGGCATATCAGGCCTGTGTAGCACTAATGATACCTCATTGTTAGTTTCCTTAGAGCCTGCTTTTCAACCTGGTTGCTACTGTAGAGAGGCCTGCCATACGTACCATTCCACTGTCTGGACATACAGCTAACTGGCACCAAGATGACCCGAGAATGGCTTCCTCATTCTCTGTGTGTGTGCTGTGACATGCCAGACATCCATGTCACTGTAGATCTATGTCTCTATGGGGGTGCCACAGGGTTCAATCCTCGGCCCGACTCTCTTCTCTGTATACATCAATGATGTTGCTCTTGCTGCTGGTGATTCTCTGGTACACCTCTACGCAGACGACACCATTCTGTATACTTCTGGCCCCTCTTTGGACACTGTGTTATTTAACTTCCAGACGAGCTTCAATGCCATACAACTCTCCTTCCTTGGCCTCCAACTGCTCTTAAACGCAAGTAAAACTAAATGCATGCTATTCAACCGATCACTGCCCGCACATGCTCGCCCATCCAGCATCACTACTCTGGACGGCTCTTACTTAGAGTACGTGGACAACTACAAATACCTAGGTGTCTGGTTAGACTGTAAACTCTCCTTCCAGACTCACATTAAGCATCTCCAATCCAAAATTAAATCTAGAATTGGCTTTCTATATCGCAACATAGCATCCTTCACTCATGCTGTTAAACATACCCTCGTAAAACTGACCATCCTACCGATCCTCGACTTTGGTGATGTCATTTACAAAATAGCCTCCAACACTCTACTCAGCAAACTGGATGCAGTCTATCACAGTGCCATCTGTTTTGTCACCAAAGCCCCATATACTACCCACCATTGCGACCTGTACGCTCTCGTTGGTTGGCCCTCGCTTCATACTCGTCGCCAAACCCACTGGCTACAGGTTATCTACAAGTCTCTGCTAGGTAAAGCCCCGCCTTATCTCAGCTCCCTGGTCACCATAGCAGCACCCACTCGTAGCACGCGCTCCAGCAGGTATATCTCCCTGGTCACACCCAAAGCCAATTCCTCTTTTGGTCGTCTTTCCTTCCAGTTCTCTGCTGCCAATGACTGAACAAACTACAAAAATCTCTGAAGCTGGAGACTCATATCTCCCTCACTAGCTTTAAGCACCAGCTGTCAGAGCAGCTCACAGATCACTGCACCTGTACATAGCCCATCTGTAAACAGCCCATCTATCTACCTACCTCATCCCCATACAGTATTTATTCATTTATCTTGCTCCTTTACACCCCAGTATCTCTACTTGCACATTCATATTCTGCACATCTGCCATTCCAGTGTTTATACTTTTTGTTTTCTTTTGTTCTACTGTATTATTGACTATGTTTTGTTTATTCCATGTGTAACTCTGTGTTGTTGTATGTCTCGAATTGTTATGCTTTATCTTTGCCAGGTCGCAGTTGCAAATGAGAACTTGTTCTCAAGTAGCCTACCTGGTTAAATAAAGGTGAAATAAAAAATTAAAATAAAGATCTGAGCTGGATAGAAAAGTCAGGAGGGAGGAGCATTTCAACCAGTGTTCCGTTTTTTCTTAGTGGACAGTGGGAGCCATAGAAATAGAATAACTAGAATGTATGTACGTACACACCACATAACCTTGATTACAATGGGAATGTCCATTTTGGTAATTGTAGTTATATGTGGGGAGCAGAGGCAGGGGAACAGATTCTGTGTCTAATGGTTTCTGGCAGAGATGGGCCCTTAGTCCTGTTCACTGGAGCTGCAACATCCCCCCTAGGGATACACTGGCTGTTAGAGCCATCTCTCCTCTATTTTATATCACTCTATCCCTCCTCTCCTCCCTTTGTTATACATGTCATTAAAGACATTTTTTTATGCATGTCGTTATCTCATGTACTCTTAAATCTAGGCTACATATCCTCTATATCCCCACACATCCTATACGCATCCATCTTTTTAATAGGAAATGTCTTTTCAACCAAACAATTTACACTGTGTACAGTCACATTTTCAGGATAGATGGTCGATAATGGTTAGTAATCTGAGGTTCTAAATTGGTATATATACAGTACCAGTTAAAAGTTTGGACACACCTACTAATTCCAGGGTTTTTCTTTATTTTTGCTATTTTCTACATTTTAGAATAATAGTGAAGATATCAAAACTATGAAATAACACATATAGAATCATGTAGTAACCAAAAAAAGTGGTAAACAAATCAAAATATTTATTTTAGATTCTTCAAAGTAGCCACCCTTTGCCTTGATGACAGCTCTGCACACTCTTGACATTCTCTCAACCAGCTTCATGAGGTAGTCACCTGGAATGCATTTCAATTAACAGGTGTGCCTTGTTAAAAGTTAATTTGCGGAATTTATTTGCTTAATGTGTTTGAGCCAATCATTTGTGTTGTGACAAGATAGGGGTGGTATACAGAAGATAGCCCTATTTGGTAAAAGACCAAGTCCGTATTATGGCAAGAACAGCACAAATAAGCAAAGAGAAATGACAGTCCATCATTACTTTAAGACATGTAGGTCAATCAATACAGAAAATGTCAACAACTTTTAGAGTTTTTCAAGTGCAGTCACAAAAACCATCAAGCGCTATGATGAAACTGTCATGAGGACCGCCACAGGAAAGGAAGACCCAGAATTACCTCTGCTGCAGAGGATAAGTTCATTAGAGTTAACTGCACCTCAGAAATTGCAGCCAAATAAATGTTTCACAGAGTTCAAGTAACAGACACATCTCAACACCAACCATTCAGAGGAGACTGCGTGAATCAGGCTTTCGTGGTCACATTGCTGCAAAGAAACCACTACTAAAGGACACCAATAATAAGAAGAGACTTGCTTGGGTCAAGAAACACAAGCAATAGACATTAGACCGGTGGAAATCTGTCCTTTAGTCTGATGAGTCCAAATTTGAGATTTTTGATTCCAACCTCTGTGTCTTTGTGAGACGCAGAGTAGGTGAACGGATGATCTTTCAACAGGACAATGACCCAAAACACACCTTCAGGCTGTTGTAAGGGATATTTGACTAAGGAGAGTGATGGAGTGCTGCATCAGATGATGCCTCCAAAATCACCCGACCTCAACCCAATTAAAATAGTTTGAGATGAGTTGGACCGCAGAGTGAAAGAAAAGCAGCCAACAAGTGCTCAGCATATGTGGGAAACATTTCGAGACTGTTGGAAAAGCCTTCCTCATGAAGCTGGATGAGCGAATGCCAAGAGAGAATCTGAAACATAACATTTATTTGGATTTATTTAACAATTATTTGGTTACTACATGATTCCATATGTGTTATTTCATATTTTTTAATGACTTCACTATTGATGACTACACTACAATGTAGAAAATAGTAAAAATAAAGAAAAACCCTTGAATGAGTAGGTGTGCCCAAACTTTTGACTGGTACTGTATGTTTTCAGTATTCATGTCGTGCCTTGGGCAAAGTTTAGGGTAAGGGTTTTTGCTAGGGTTGTGTTGGGGTGTTGACATGAAGCTAGGGCTTGGGTTTTGGCAAGGGTTAGGGTTGAGCTGGGGTGTGGACATGAAGCTAAGTTTAGGGTTAGGAGTCTATTAGAACGCTCCCCAAGGCACAAAGAGGATGGGAAAAGGAGGAATAAGGGTGAAATGTGAGAGGGAGGAGGAGGGGAGGAGAAAAGGAGGAGGCGGATGAAAGGGGAAACGGGTGAGGAGACCTCTCGGGACAGGGTGCATGACTTTGAAGTGCATTCTAGGATAGCTTCTCCCACCACTATGATGTTTTCTCATTATGTTTTCATAGGCTGTCCTTCCAGAGGCCTGTGTGAAATCTAAAGGTCCAGGAGAATCCAATCTAAAGGGGATACTATAGGAGAGTGGCAGAAATATATTTTATTTTCTACAGTATTTTTCAGATTGGAGCTATCATTATCAAATCCACTCTTTAACATGGTTTGATATTGTCGTTATACTGGTACTCTTGACTAAGTTTACTAGTCATTAAGGACAATAACATATTGCCTATTCAATCCATGAATGACCTTATAGCCTAAGATTGATGTATGCTTCTTCTCCCTGTCCATCCAAACATATGTCTATAAATTGGGTTTGACAGACGACACTTCCCTATTTCTTGAATTATTTTCACGCTCGTCATGATTTCGTCATGTTAATGGCAATGAAGACATATTTTAAGTCAAACTCTTTATAACGATAATAAGCAGATGATCCTTGGCTTCCTAACGACCGCGTGAGGCCTAGTTGTGTCAATCCGAGGGATTGTTTACGGTTGTGAAGACGAGAAGACGCTCGTTACATTTTCCTCAAATTTACGGCAAATGCAATTCTAACTCTTTATAATGACAATAAGCAGATGCTCCTTTGCCTCATAATGACTACGAGGCCTAGTCGTGTCAGCCAGAGAGCCTGTCTATGGTTATGGTGCTCTCCTTATTTTGAACATAGTCAGTAGAGAAATGAGAATCATTCAAGTTAGCTCGGGATCGGCACGCCTGACGTGAACTACATTTTAGATGATCTCCTTGAGCTCTATAATGATCCAATGCATGACCTCAAACAGAAGGTACTGTATCTAAACTAGCTCAAGACAGGAGTGGAACAGAAATCCAATATAGCCAGACAGACCCCGGCGCCAGGATAAAGTGACTAAGGGGGCTGTTGAAATCAGTGAGGGGGTACAATTCTGGAGGAGGGGGGGGTTCTTGCATTGGAATTATATTGAATTATGCTTATTTCACGCTATACCACAATAAACATAACGGTCAAATGTCGAGATTCTGAGACCACTGATTGAGTGCTTTTGAAGTGACAGGTTGGCATAAAATCTGTAGCCTGTCTCTGTTATGCTGTATCAGCAGAATGGACAGTGGCCTACACACTGAAGCAAGACCGTTTTGGTAATGAATATAGGCTACAGGATAGATAGGATAATTCACCTATTACAAACAGGCTATGTGAATGCATCTGTACAAACAGCTGTCTTACCAAAATAATGCAAACTGAATGCTGAAAGTAGTAGCTGTAACGGCGGTCCTCCTCCTCTTCAACCGAAAAGGAGGAGTAGTGATGGAACCAAGATGCAGCGGATGTTGAAGACATATAATTTATTAAACAAGACGGGAAAAAACACGAAAACGAAATACACTTGGATAAACAAACAAAATAACAAACGGTGTAGACAGACCTGGACGACGGACTCACATAACACGAATAACGCACGAACAGGGAATATAGCCTACACATAAATTAACAAACCAAACCGAACAGTCCCGTATGGTGCGACAGACACAGGAGACAACCACCCACAACGAACACTGTGAGACAACCTACCTAAATATGACTCTTAATTAGAGGAACGCCAAACACCTGCCTCTAATTAAGAGCCATACCAGGCAACCCATAAACCAACATAGAAACAGAAAACATAGAATGCCCACCCAAACTCACGTCCTGACCAACTAACACATACAACAAACTAACAGAAATAGGTCAGGAACGTGACAGTAGCCTAGTTATTCATGCATGGGGAAAAATATACCTAATAGCAATATAACTTAGAATACTGACACAACTGTGAGTGCAAACAAATGAATGTGAACAGAACAAAACAGCGCTACCAGGTACGCCACGTAAACAAAATATCAGATCGATAAAGGCATGACACAATCTACACTGAACAAAAATATGAACGTAACATGTGACAATTTCAAAGATCTTACTGAGTTACAGTTCATATGAGGAAAACAGACAATTTAAATAAATTCATTAGGTCCTAATCTATGGCTTTCACATGACTGGGAATACAGATATGCATCTGTTGGTCACAGATACCTAAAAAAAAAAAGGTAGGGGCGTGGATCAGAGAACCAGTCCGTATCTGGTGTGACCACCATTTACCTCATGCAGCGCAACACATCTCCTTCGCATAGAGTTGATCAGGCTGTTGATTGTGGCTTGTGAAATGTTGTCCCACTCCTCTTCAATGGCTGTGCGAAGTTGCTGGATATTGGTGGGACCTGGAACACACTGTTGTACACATCGATCCAGAGCATCCCAAACGTGCTCAACGGGTGACATGTCTGGTGAGTATGCAGGCCATGGAAGGACTAGGACATTTTGAGATTCCAGGAATTGTGTACAGATCCTTGATAAATTGGGCCGTGCATTTTAAATTGTACCTTTATTTAACTAGGCAAGTCAGTTAAGAACAAATTCTTATTTTCAATGACGGCCTTAGAACAGTGGGTTAACTGCCTTGTTCAGGGGCAGAATGACAGATTTTTACCTTGTCAGCTCGGGGATTCGAGCGGTTACTAGTCCAATGCTCTAACCACTAGGCTACCTGCATACACGTATGCGGTTGTGAGGCCGGTTGGACATACTGACAAATTCTCTAAAACAACGTTGGAGGCAGCTTTTGGTAAAGAAATTAACATTTAATTCTACGGCAACAGCTCTGATGGACATTCCTGCAGTCAGCATGCCAATTGCACAATCCCTTAAAACTTGAGACATCTGTGGCATTGTGTTGTGTGACAAAACTGCACATTTTAGAGTGGCCTTTTATTGTCCCCAGCATAAGGTGCACCTGTGTAATGATCATGCTGTTTAATCAGCTTCTTGATATTCCACCTGTTAGGTGGATGGATTCTCTTGGCAAAGGAGAAATGGTCCCTAACACGGATGTAAACAAATGTGTGCACAACATTTGAGAGGGATAAGCTTTTTTGCACATGGAACATTTCTGGGATATTTAGTCGGTCCTCGGTTGCAACACTCGCTTCCAGAGGCAGTTTGGAACTCAGTAGTAATGTCAGCACAGTAATTGTTTGTTGGGAGCTTCATGAAATGGGTTAACATGGCCGACCAGAAACACACAAGCCTAAGATCACCATGCGCAATGCCAAGCTTCGGCTGGAGTGGTGTAAAGCTCGCCGCCATTGGACTCTGGAGCAGTGGAAATGCATTCTCTGGAGTGATGAATCACACTTCACCATCTGGCAGTCCGACGGACGAATCTGAGTTTAGCGGATGCCAGGAGAACGCTACCTGGTCCAATGAATAATGTCAACTGTAAAGTTTGGTGGAGGAGAAATAATGGTCTGGGGATGTTTTTCATGGTTCGTGCTAGGCCCATTAGTTCTAGTGAAAGGAAATATTAACGTAACAGCATACAATGACATTCTAGATGATTCTGAGCTTCCAACTTTGTGGCAACAGTTTGGGGATTGCCCTTTCCCGTTTCTACATGACATGCACAAAGCGATGTTTCTATGATGAAACATACCGATATGTAACAATACATCATTTGGGTTTGTGCATTGGAATTACATTCGGATATTAGTCAGACCCCTTGACTTTTTCCACATTTTGTTACGTTACAGCCTTATTCTAAAATTGATTCAATTGTTAAACGTTTACATAAGTATTCAGACCCTTTACTCAGTACTTTGTTGAAGCACCTTTGGCAGCGATTACAGCCTCGAGTCTTCTTGGGTATGATGCTACAAGCTTGGCACACCTTTATTTGGGGAGTTTCTCCCATTCTTCTCTGCAGATCCTCTCAAGCTCTGTCAGGTTGGATGGGGAGCGTCGCTGCACAGCTATTTTCAGGTCTCTCCAGAGATGTTCGATCGGGTTCAAGTCCAGGCTCTGGCTGGGCCATCTCAAGGACATTCAGAGACTTGTCCCGAAGCCACTCCTGTATTGTCTTGCCTGTGGGCTTAGGGTCGTTGTCTTATTGGAAGGTGAATCTTCACACCAGTCTGAGGTCCTAAGTGCTCTGGAGCAGGTTTTCATCAAGGGTCCCTCTGTAATTTGTGCCATTCATCTTTCCCTCGATGCTGACTAGTCTCCCAGTCCCTGCCGCTGAAAAACATCCCCACAGCATTATGCTGCTACCACCATGCTTAACGTAGGGATGGTGCCAGGTTTTCTCCAGATGTGACGCTTAGCATTCTGGCCAAAGAGTTCAATCTTGGTTTAAAGAATAAGGCTGTGGAAACAGGATGCACCTGAGCTCAATTTCGAGTCTCCTAGCAAAGGGTCTGCATACTTACAGTACCAGTCAAAAGTTTGGACACACCTACTCATTCAAGGGTTCTACATTGTGGAATAATAGTGAACACATCAAAGCTATGAAATAACACATATGGAATCATCTAGTAACCAAAAAAGTGTAAAATGAATCCAAATATATTTCTGATTTTAGATTCTTCAAAGTAACCACCCTTTGCCTTGATGACAGCTTTGCATACTCTTGGCATTCTCTCAACCAACTTCACCTGGAATGCCATTTCCAACAGTCTTGAAGGAGTTCCCACATATGCTGAGCACTTGTTGGCTGCTTTTCCTTCACTCTGCGACCAACCCATCCCAAACAATCTCAATTGGGTTGAGTTCGGGTGATTGTGGAGGCCAGGTCATCTGATGCAGCACTCCATCACTCTCCTTCTTGTTCAAATAGCCCTTACAGAGCCTAGAGGTGTGTTGGGTCATTGTCCTGTTGAAAAATAAATGATAGTCCCACTAAGCGCAAAGCAGATGGGATGGCGTATCGCTGCAGGATTCTGTGGTAGCAATGCTGGTTAAAACCTCTCTTGAGTACGTGAGACGTTAGCGTCCCACCTCTTCAACAGCCAGTGAAACTGCTGGGCACCAAATTCAAATACAGAAATACTCATTATAAAAATTCAGAAAACAAAACATATTTTACATAGGTTTAAAAATGAACTTCTTGTGAATCCAACCACGGTGTCAGATCTAAAAAAATGCTTTATGGCGAAAGCATACCTTACGATTATTTGAGAACATAGCCCAGCAGACAAATCATTACAAACAGTAACCAGCCAAGTAGAAGAGTTCCGCAAGTCAGAAATAGAGATACAATTAATCCCTTACCTTTGATGATCTTCATATGGTTGCACTCAGCAGACATTCATTTACTCATTAAATGTTCCTTTTGTTCGATAAAGTCTCTTTATATCCAAAAACGCGCGTTTTCTTCAGTAATCCACAGGCTCAAACGCAGTCAAAACAGGCAGACAAAAAAATCCAAATTGTATCCGTAAAGTTCATAGAAACATGTCAAACGATGTTTATATTCAATCCTCAGGTTGTTTTTAGCCTAAATAATCAATAATATTTCAACCGGACAATAACGTAGTCAAAATAAAAGGTAAACAAGAAAGGCACTCTCTCGGTGAGCTCTGTGACACTTTAGGGTCCACTCATTCAGACTGCTCTTACGTCCTAATTTTTCAGAATACAAGCCTGAAACAATTTCTAAAGACTGTTGACATCCAGTGGAAGGCATAGGAACTGCAATTTGAGTACTAAGTCAATGGATACTGTAATGGCATTGAATAGAAAACTACAAAACCAACAAAAAAAACTACTTCCCAAATAGATTTTTCTCAGGTTTTTGCCTGCCAAATCAGTTCTGTTATACTCACAGACACTATTTTAACAGTTTTGGAAACTTTAGAGTGTTTTCTATCCAAATCTACCAGTTATATATATATATCATATCTTCTGGGCCCGAGAAGCAGGCAGTTTAATTTGGACATGCTTTTCATCCAAAATTCCGAATGCTGCCCCCTACCCTAGAGAAGTTAAAAGACACAGGGGTTGGAACCAAAAATCAAAAATTTGGACTCGTCAGACTAAAGGACAGATTTCCACTGGTCTAATGTCCATTGCTCGTGTTTCTTAGCCCAAGCAAGTCTCTTCTTCTTATTGGCATCCTTTAGTAGTGGTTTCTTTGCAGCAATTCGACCATGAAGGCCTGATTCGCACAATCTCCTCTGAATGGTTGATGTTAAGATGTGTCTGTTACTTGAACTCTGTGAAACATTTATTTTGACTGCAATTTCTGAGGTGCAGTTAACTCTAATGAACTTATCCTCTGCAGCAGAGGTAATTCTGGGTCTTCCTTTTCTGTGGCGGTCCTCATGAGAGCCAGTTTCATCATAGAGCTTGACGCATTTTGCGACTGCACTTCTAGAAACTTTCAAAGTTCTTGAAATGTTCCGTATTGACTGACCTACATGTCTTAAAGTAAAAGTGGACTGTCGTTTATCTTTGCTTATTTGTGCTGTTCTTGCCATAATATGGACTTGGTCTTTTACCAAATAGGACTATCTTCTGTATACCACACCTACCTTGTCACAAAATAAACTGATTGGTTCAAATTAAGAATTAAGAAGGAAAGAAATTCCACAAATGAACTTTTAACAAGGCACAGCATTTCAAATCAAATTGAAATTCATTCCAGGTGACTACCTCATAAAGTGGGTTGAGAGAATGCCAAGAGTGTGCAAAGCTGTCATCATGGCAAAGGGTGGCTACTTTGAAGAATCTCAAATATAACATATATTTAGATTTGTTTAACACTTTTCTGGTGACTACATGATTCCATATCTGTCAATTCTGTTAATTTTTTGTCTTCATTATTATTCTACAATGCAGAAAATAGTAAAAACAAAGAAAAACCCTGGAATGAGTAGGTGTGTCCACACTTTTGACTGATACTGTATGTAAAGAAGGTATTTATGTTTCTTTTATTTTTAATACATTTTCAAAATTTTCTTAAAACCTGTTTTTGCTTTGTCATTATGGGGTAATGTGTGTAGATTGATGAAGAAACACATTTACTTCCTACATTTTAGAAAAAAACTGTAACGTAACAAAATGTGGAAAACAACAGTAAAAAGACATTTGAAAATAAGAGTAGCAAGGCTATATACAGACACCGGTTAGTTAGGCTGATTGAAGTAGTATGTACATGTAGGTATGGTTAAAGTGACTATGCATATATGATGAACAGAGAGTAGCAGTAGCGTAAAAGAGGGGTTGGGGGGGGGAGACACAATACAAATAGTCCGGGTATCCATCTGGTCTTATGGCTTGGGGGTAAAAACTGTTGAGAAGCCTTTTTGTCCTAGACTTGGCACTCCGGTACCGCTTGCCATGCGGTAGTAGAGACAACAGTCTATGACTGGGGTGGCTGGGGTCTTTGACAATTTTTAGGGCCTTCCTCTGACACCGCCTGGTGTAGAGGTCCTGGATGGCAGGCAGTTTTGCCCCAGTGATGTATTGGGCCGTAGGCACTACCCTCTGTAGTGCCTTGCGGTCGGAGGCCGAGCAATTGCCGTACCAGGCAGTGATGCAACCGGTCAGGATGCTCTCGATGTTGCAGCTGTAGAACCTTTTGAGGATCTCAGGACCCATGCCAAATCTTTTTAGTTTCCTGAGGGGGAATAGGCTTTGTCGTGCCCTCTTCACAACTGTCTTGGTGTGTTTGGACCATTCTAGTTTGTTGTTGATGTGGACACCAAGGAATTTGAAGCTCTCAACCTGCTCCACTACAGCCCTGTCGATGAGAATGGGGACGTGCTCGGTGCTCCTTTTCCTGTAGTCCACAATCATCTCCTTAGTCTTGGTTACGTTGAGGGATAGGTTGTTATTCTGGCACCACCCGGCCAGGTCTCTGACCTCCTCCCTATAGGCCTACCACTGTTGTGTCGTCTGCAAACTTAATGATGGTGTTGGAGTCATGCCTGGCCATGCAGTCGTGGGTGAACAGGGAGTACAGGAGGGAACTGAGCACGCACCCCTGGGGAGCTCCAGTGTTGAGGATCAGCGTGGCAGATGTGTTGCTACCTACCCTCACCACCTGGGGGCGGCCCGTCAGGAAGTCCAGGATCTAGTTGCAGAGGGAGGTGTTTAGTCCCAGGTTCCTTAGCTTAGTGATGAGCTTTGAGGGTGCTATGGTGTTGAACGCTGAGCTGTAGTCAATTAATAGCATTGTCACATAGGTGTTCCTTTTGTCCAGGTGGGAAAGGGCAGTGTGGAGTGAGATTGCATCATCTGTGGATCTGTTGGGGCGGTATGCAAATTGGAGTGGGTCTAGGGTTTCTGGGATGATGGTGTTGATGTGAGCCATGACCAGCCTTTCAAAGCACTTCATGGCTACGGACGTGAGTGCTATGGGTCTGTAGTCATTTAGGCAGGTTGTCTTTGTGTTCTTGGGCACAGGGACTATGGTGGTCTGCTTGAAGCATGTTGGTATTACAGACTCAATCAGGGACATGTTGAAAATGTCAGTGAAGACACCTGCCAGTTGGTCAGCACATGCCCGGAGCACACGTCCTGGTAATCCGTCTGGCCCGCAGCCTTGTGTATGTTGACCTGTTTAAAGGTCTTACTCACGCCGGCTACGGAGAGCGTGATCACACAGTCATCCGGAACAGCTGATGCTTGCCTCGAAGCGAGCATTGAAGTGATTTAGCTCGTCTGGTAGGCAGGTTGCCTTTGTGTTCTTGGGCACAGTGACTATGGTGGTAGTCACTGTGCAACACTCAAGTGTTTTAAGGGGAAACATTTAAATGTCTTGGAATGGCATAGTCAAATCCCAGACCTCAATCCAATTGAGAATCTGTAGTATGACTTAAAGGTTGCTGTACACAAGCGGAACCCATCCAACTTGAAGGAGCTGGAGCAGTTTTGCCTTAAAGAATGGGCAAAAATCCCAGTGGCTAGATGTGCCAAGCTTATAGAGACATACCCCAAGAGACTTGCAGCTGTAATTGCTGCAAAAGGTGGCTCTACAAAGTATTGACTTTGGGGGGTGAATAGTTATGCACGCTCAAAATTTCTGTTTTTTTGTGTTATTTCTTGTTTGTTTCACAATTAAAAAATATTTGGCATCTTCAAAGTGGTAGGCATGTTGTGTAAATCAAATGATACAAACCCCCTAAAAATATTTTTTAATTCCAGGTTGTAAGGCAACAAAATAGGACAAATGCAAAGGGGGGTGAATACTTTCACAAACATCCTTTATCTTTCATCCAGTGTGCTCCTGTGTTCATCACGCTCGGTCTGCCAAGCTGCTTCTTGTCATTTATTTCAGTATGGCCGCTTCATGGTTTCATGATAATTATCTGAACTCTTCAAGATCTGTCACACACCGTCAACATGAGGGTAGCAATTCATTTTCTCCTCTGACGACGCGTGAGCCGTCCCCTGAACCCAGATTACATTTCTTTGTCAATTTTATTTGAAAATGTATATTTCACCAAACGGGGGTGCCATTCAGATTGTCACGTGGGGCCGCGCTCAGAATCCATCTGATTCTCTGTCAGTGGAGCACAGAGCTGTCACAATAGAAATCAATGGTGTGATGGGGACAACCTGCTGTGGATGACAGGGGAAAGAGGAGGAATGAAACGATGCGGGTCAGTAGTGTGAATGCTATTATTATTAGATATGCTTTTTAATTCAAAGATATTGCCACATGAATCAACATTTAATAGATACAGGAACATTTATTAAAGTAATTATAAAACATTCATTCTATACCACCACAAACAGCTTATGAAAGTATAAGTAGGATGAAGAAATTATATTGCGTTCAGTCAGCCTATGAAGGGTTTCCAACCAGGTTTCAGATTTGACCTTTTGACATCGCTGGCCTAGTGGTCTAGGGACTGTTAAACTAAAGGTTACTTCTCTCATGTGAAACACTACTTTCCTCTCTTTCTTGTGACGCAGTAGGCCTACATAACAAATGGGCCAAGGTATACTGTGCTGTAGCAAATGGTCCCCTCAGATGAGCAAGCTCACATTCTCACATCTTACAGTGGGAGAACATTTCTTGATCTCTCCTGGATCCTCTGAGAACATGCGTCGACAAAGCTGCTGGGGAGAAGACTTGATTTCTTGATGAAATATGCATGGTGTATTCAGCGCCAAAAAATATGTCACCACCATCTTACTCCAAACAGCATTCGCATGATCTGCCTTTATGAAAAATGTATGTGTTGTTGTGTTAGGAAACTTCAGCACAGCAAACGTCAGACCGATTAAGAAGAAATCAAAGCGCAGATCGTCACAGAGGAATAATTAACTCTCTTTTCAAGTGCTGTTGGTCGCCACAAACCTACACAACACTGGGAGAAGCCTCGCATAAACAACTTCGCACACGTCCCACAGCTCTGTGCACAGTATAAGAATCAGGACTCAAACAAAGTTACACTCCTAAGACAAGTCATGATTAAAAAAAACCACACTGAACTACAAACTATTGCACCGGGTAGGAAAATACATGAATGAAATAATGATATGGGGAAAAGAGAGACAACAGCACATTCAAAATGAGGTCTATGGGAGGTTAGCAGTTACGCAACAGAGTTATAGAGACCAATGTGTTGATGGAAAAAAATGATACGCCTGCACTTCATGTTAAAAGATGATCTTCAAAGTATGACCAGACACAGAGAGCCTTTAACCCTTGTCCTGTCTGTCTCTTTCTTTGAGGTGTGGGCATTTATTTATGGCTGATGGGCTTCTCAGGGCCTTGTCCTCGGAGTCAGAAAAGAGTCACCCATGAATCAGCTATACCCAGATTAAAGATGCCTGCCTACTGTAATTAATAACCATCCAGCTCCTCTCCTCTCAGCAGGACCAGGAATTGAAGAAGGCCACTCAACCATAGGGTGCTACTGGCTTCCTGCAGTTGCAGTGCATGACCTATAGAGGATGCTCCTAGCCACACTGACTGAACAACACTGATGCACTCATTCCCCCCCATGCACACACTCACGCACACATACAGACATGCACACAGACGTGCACATAGCTCCTCAAAGGTTTTCTACACTAGAGAGGGGCCTTTATGCCAACTGAAAAAGTGCTGACCACAGATGTATACGCATCACCATATGGTGAGAAAACAGTTGAATTTAATTGTGCGCCAAGTGATCAGGGTTTTCAATCTGCTGCCAATGGTTTGTCAGTTGGCACTGAAATGTTCAATTCCAGACAACGCTAGACTAGATACGGTTGCACAACAGAAAACCCTCCTTTCCTCAGGTAGGCTAAAGACAAGCTATTTTAACTAAAGTTTATTTTCAGTGTCTCTCTGTCTCTCTCTCTCCCGTATTCCCTCCCTCCTGCCTTCTCTGCCTACCCCATCTGTCTAACTCTTGCCCAGTCCGCTGTGAATTTGCACAGATATTAAATGAGATCCATCTATCTCCTGTCATACAGCCGTCCCCCCATTCATCTCCTCAGCAGAGGAAAGAGAACAGAATACAAATCTACCCTGACCACCCTAATTCTATGAATCCACCCATCTCTTCCCAACTGTATAGAATCCAGAGAAATAGAATTCTAATTATGCGCTGTTTGTATGGAAATTGAGGGAATCTTGCCCATATGTAATACCAGCATGTTTCAAGCAGACCACCATAGTCCCTGTGCCCAAGAACACTAACGTAACCTGCCCAAATGACTACTGACCAGTAGCACTCACGTCTGTAGCCATGAAGTGCTTTGAAAGGCTGGTCATGGCTCACATCAACACCATTATCCAGAAACCCTAGACCCACTCCAATTTGCATACCTCCCCAACAGATCCACAGATGACGCAATCTCTATTGCACTCCACTGCCCTTTCCCACCTGGACAAAAGGAGCACCTATGTGAGAATGCTATTCATTGACTACAGCTCAGTGTTCAACACCATAGTGCCCTCAAAGCTCATCACTAAGCTAAGGACCCTGGGACTAAACACCTCCCTCTGCAACTGGATTCTGGACTTCCTGACGGGCTGACCCCAGGTGGTAAGGGTAGGCAACATCACCTCCGCCACGCTGACCCTTAACACAGGGGCCCCACAGGGGTGTGTGCTCAGTCCCCTCCTGTACTCCCTCTTCACTCATGACTGCATGGCCAGGCACGACTCCAACACCATCATCAAGTTTGCCGATGACACAACAGTGGTAGACCTATCACCAACAACGACAAGACAGCCTATAGGGAGGAGGTCAGAGACCTGGCCGTGTGGTTCCAGGACAACAACCTCTCCCTCAACGTAATCAAGACAAAGGAGATGATTGTGGACTACAGGAAAAGGAGGACCGAGCACGCCCCCATTCTCATCAACGGAGCAGCAGTGGAGCAGGTTGAGAGCTTCAAGTTCCTCGGTGTCCACATATCATGGTCCAAACACACTAAGACAGTCATGAAGAGGGCACGACAAAGCCTATTCCCCCTCGGGAGACTGAAAAGATTTGGCATGGGTCCTCAGACCCTCAAAAGGTTCTATAGCTGCACTGCCTGGTATGGCAACTGCTCGGCCTCCGACCGCAAGGCACTACAGAGTGTAGTGCGTACGGCCCAGTACATCACTGGGACCAAGCTTCCTGACATCCAGGACCTCTATACCAGGCGGTGTCAGAGGAAGGCCCTGAAAATTGTCAAAGACTCCAGCCACCTTAGTCATAGACTGTTCTCTCTGCTACCGCACAGCAAGCGGTACCGGAGCGCAAAGTCTAGGTCCAAAAGGCTTCTCAACAGCTTCTAGCCCCAAGCCATAAGAACAGCTAATCAAAGGGCTACCCAGACCCCTCTTTTACACTGCTGCTACTCTGTTTATAATCTATGCATAGTCACTTTAACTCTACCTACATGTACATATTACCTCAATTACCTCGACTAACCGGTGCCCCCGCACATTGACGCTCTACTGATACCCCTTGTATATAGCCTCGCTATTGTTATTTTAGTGCTGCTGTTTAATTATTTAAAATTTTTATTTTCAATTTTTTACTTAACACTTTTTTTTCTTAAAACTTCTTAAAGCATTGTTGGTTAAGGGCTTGTAAGTAAGCATTTCACTGTAAGGTCTACACCTGATGTATTTGGCGCTTGTGACAAATCAAATTTGATTTGATTTTACATGTAGGGTAAATTCAGAAAAGAGTGGAACGTAATATAAACTGGGACAGCTTAATCCTGACACGTTTATTTATTGTTCTGACAAGAGAAAATCAAAACTATTGTTACAAAGCTCTTGCAGAGAAACCACAAAATCACAACAATTCATTGGTGTGACATCATAGAGGGGGGCAGAGCAAGCTTCAGACAGGAAGCTCACCTCGCAAAGCTTATAAGGTTATAAAACTGTCAAAAATAATGCATTGTGCCAAACTCTGATGTAAATGTGCATACTATGTGCCGGTGCATCAAAATAAATTAAAAAATGTTTCCAATATTATGTTGAAATGTTGAAATTCAGTCATTTTTTGTTGTTGTCTCGCTTTACCAACCATAGCTAGCTAAAGTAGGACGGCATGGAGTAGCTATAGTGGGACAGTCCTATAGGATTTTCCAATGGAGGAAAGACATCCTGTACTTAGGTTATACAGGTCTCTGGTTCTTGTGTTCATTATTTATTGTAGGACTGTTATTAGTACTGTTATTTGAGTGAATTCAGAAAAAGTGGGACACTTTTTGCATTTCCGTCTTCTGTAACCTTTTCAGACATCTATCCAACATATTAGCCCGGCAGGTGATACATTTCTGAAATCCTCAGATGTTTCCTAATCCCACAATTTTGAATTGAATTGTCACTGGGTACAATTAGGACTGTAATAATGGTGTCCCTGTTTATCTAACCTGCTGTCCCAGTCTATGTTGGATAGATGTTGAAAGAGGTTACAGAAGACGAAAAATGCAAAAAGTGTCCCACTTATTCCGAATTCACCATACACGGAGATCCACGGTTGATAAGATGGCAAAAGACTGACACAGTGAAACGAGCCAAGGGCAGTGTGCTAGTAGGAATTAACATGTGTGATCCACCCTGACACCACTACCCAATATGCATATTACAGATAGCAGCAGATACAGCAGCCATTTTCCAACTCCTCTCTGACTGAACAAATGTCTTTGAACCAGATAGACTCCACAGTTGGCATGAACGTTTCCCCTTCGAAATGATTTATACTTTTAAGTGGAAGGAAGAGACCTGTTAAAGTTAAGTTTACAGGACACAGAGAATGTTCTGGCTTTTATTCTAAATGACAGCTTGGCGAGGGAAGGGTTGTGAGAGGACAGCTTTAAGATATTGCTAACTGCCAGTGTTTTTAAATGATTCAACGTTTTCTTTTGAATACAGAAAGGCTACCGGAGGTATGTACCATGGAGAGTTTTCTGGTGACAAAAGCAACAGTATGTTACCAGGTATATTGTAGACGTTCATATAAATCCTGTTGGAGAAATTGCCACAATATGCTACTTCATGTGGATACCGATGATCTGAGAGAAAATCTATGTGCTATTGTCTTCCATATGTACTGTATGTGTTGCCACAGCACAACCTCTCAGTCTTCAGTCTCCCGAGGGATCCACTCTATAGGTGAAAAGGTGTCTGACGTGCTGTTCACTCTGTGTTCATCTATTCTGGTCCCGTTCGGGCCCAGGCTCAGCTCAGCTAACCCCTTGAAATGTAATCGCTGGCTGGGGCAGGCAGCGCGGTTGTCATGGAAACCCAGCACCCATCCGCCATCTTTGATTTGGATTGAAGCCAAGGTTGTGATTAGCTTCCTCTCCTCTCTTTTCTCCGGTCTTTTCCCCATATTTTTGGCAATGCGGCTGCTCTAAGTGGTGAAGTGGTGCTAAATGAGGACAAAGAGGGGTCCGGTCTTGAAATAGGCTGAGATGCACCAAACAACACACCTCAATTACAAAAACAGCATCAAGAGTGTCCACACACACAACATACTGGCCATGGCTACAGTATGAACCGTGGTGTCTAGATGTCTATTACCAGCCAGGGCCTAAAACACACGATCAATACCATCCCAGGGACTCATAATGACCCAATTACCGTCTGGAGGTTTGTCAATGCCACCTCTCTGAGGACGCTGTGTGTGTGTGTGTGTGTGTGTGTGTGTGTGTGCGTGTGCGTGTGCGTGTGTGTGGTGGTGCGTGTGTTTACTGCCACGTCTCTGAGGAAGACCACACAGACACGTACAGCCAGCACAGGAGTAACACCATACATTTTTAACACTGAGTGTGTGTGAGTGTGTTCACCTTTTCTCATTCCCCACCCATACAATGACATTTGAGAGGAAATGGCGGACTGGCAGAATCGTGCGTACACAATCCTGTTCATGTTGTTGTGTCCTTATGGTTCACACTCGATGTTGATGTTAGGAAGTCCTATAGTGATATTTACGTGGGTTTCTAAAGCTGCTTCTAAAGGTTAGCGAGGGACGGACGATCTACAGATGACTCTCTGCATATTGTCAAAGGCAATAATAATCAGAGGAGTAATCTAAATCCCACACGGACCCAGGTTACAACACCAGTGCTTTATAGGAAACGAACATCCAGTAGGCCTACAAAGGCAGTGACAGGGCCAAAATGGAGACTTATCATTTAGTCAATACTACATCTGTTCTTCTGGGATTGTTCTATTCTCATGATGGATGTCATCAATACATTTTGTTCCTCTCGACCGGCGGATATTCGTATGAAGAAGAGTTATAGACCGGGGCGGGGGGGGGGGGGGGGCACTCTACTCAGACCCTTTAGTTCTGCAGTCCTGCTGGTTTCTGTCTCTCCCTGGTTCTTACTCCCAAAACGTTTTGCTTTTCATGTAACTTTCAAAATACAGCAATCGTCCCCCTTTGATGCATTTTGCAATATATAAAAACGGGATTGCTGACAAGCGAAATGAAACAATTACCAAAACATAGTTTTTGGGTGGAGTTTTCCTAATTGGCTGGGCCAAATCAAATCAAATCAAATGTTATTTGTCACATACACATGGTTGGCAGATGTTAATGCGAGTGTAGCGAAATGCTTGTGCTTCTAGTTCCGACAATGCAGCAATAACGAACGAGTAATCTAACCTAACAATTTCACAACAACTACCTTATACACACAAGTGTAAAGGAATGAAGAATATGTACATAAAGATATATGAATGAGTGATGGTACAGAACGGCATAGGCAAGATGCAGTAGATGGTATCGAGTACAGTATATACATATGAGATGAGTAATGTAGGGTATGTAAACATATAAAAGTGGCATTGTTTAAAGTGGCTAGTGATACATGTATAACATCAAGATGGCAGCAAGTAGAAGTCAGTTATGGCTGTGAAGAAATGGACTCTTACAGAACACATCCATCAACACCCAGAGATTTTGTTAGAGGGACGGAGGGAGTGAGTGGGAGAGAGAACGAGAGAGAGATTTTGAAAAAGCTTTTATTAGTCACAATGCTACAGCGCCTATCTCTGTATCGCTGCCTCTCTCGCTCTCTCTCTCTCTCCCACCCTCCCTCCTTCCCTCTCTATGTGGTACAGGGTAAGAGTTGCCTAGGCAGGCAGATTTAATAAGCAGGCAGCAAGAGGGGCGTTTTAGGGCCTTTAGTATTTAAACTGAACAAAACTATAAAGGCCACATGTAACAATTGCAATGATTTTCCTGAGTTACAGTTCATATAAGGAAATCAGTCAATTGAAATAAATTCATTAGGCCCTAATCTATAGATTTCACATGACTGGCAGGGGCGAGGTAATGGGTTGGCCTGGAAGGGCATAGGCCCACCCACTTGGGAGCCAGGCCCACACACTGAGAAACCTGGCCCAGCTAAACATAATTTGTTTTTCCCCACAAAAGGCTTTATTACAGACAGAAATACTCCTGTTTCATCAGCTGCCCAGGTGGCTGGTCTCAGACAATCCCGCAGGTGAAGAAGCCGGATGTGGAGGTCCTGGTCTGGCATGGTTACACGTGGTCTGCGGTACTGGCAAATTTTCTAAAACGACGTTAGAGGCAACTTATGGTAGAGAAATAAACATTCAATTATCTGGCAACAACTCTGGTGGACATTCCTGCAGCCAGCATGCCATTTGCACGCTCCCTCAAAACTTGAGACATCTATGGCATTGTGTTGTGTGACAAAACTACACATTTTAGAGTGGCCTTTAATTGTCCCCAGCACAAGGTGCACCTGTGTAATGATCATGCTGTTTAATCAGCTACTTGATATGCCACAACTGTGGATGTGGATGGATTATCTTGGAAAAGGAGAAATGCTCACCAACAGGGATGTGAAGAAATTTGTGCACAAAATTTTAACGAACATTTCAAGGCTCTTTTATTTCAGCTCATAAAACATGGAAGCAGCACTTTACATGCTGTGTTTATATTTTTGTTAAGTATAGTATTTTTAAGGATCCCTCTGCTAAGGCAGCCGCTACTCTTCCTGGGGTTCAAACAGGAATAAAACTATTACATCCCAATAAAACAGCAGCCTACATCATAAATAAAACAATACACCATACAAGACATTATTACATTATTATTTACATATACAATATTATAATATTGCAATGTGTGTGTGTGTGTGTAGAGTGTGTGTGTTACAGTGTGTGTGCGTGTCTCTTCACAGTCCGCGTTGTGCCTTGAGGTGTTGCTTTACCTGTTTCTGAGATCTGATTTCACTGCTCGCTTGAGTTACTTGATGTGGAAGCGAGTTTCATGTAGTCATGGCTCTATGTAGCACTGTGTGTTTCCCAGAGTATGTTCTGGAAAAACACACAGTGGTGTCATGTCTAGTGGGGTGTGTACGGGCGTCCGACCTGTATATTAGCTGTTGGAACAGACAGTTCGGCGCTTTCAACCCGTTTAATCCCTCTCACAAAGACAAGTAGTGACGCAGTCAATCTCTTTGCTACTTTCAGCCAGTAGAGATGGGACTTAAGGGCCAGCCGTGCTGCTCTGTTCTGGGCCAACTGTAATTTGCCTATGTCCTTCTTTATGGCACTTGACCATATAACTGGGCAGTAGTCCAGGTGTAATAAAACCTGGAGGACTTGTTCGGTTGATTGTGTGTCAAGAAAGCAGAGCGGCGCTTTATCACGGACAGACCTCTCTCCGTCTTAGCTACCGTTGCATCAATATGTCTTGACCATTTCAGTTTACAATCCAGGGTTACACCAAGCAGTTCAGTCTCCTCAACTTCCTCAATTGCCACAATATTAATTTCAAGTTTCAGATGAGATTCAGGGTTTGGCGAATGATTTGTTCCAAATACAATGCTTACAGTTTTTTAAATATATATTTAGAACTAGCTTATTTGGTAGCTGACGTGTACAGTGTTGAGTCATCAGGGTATCATAGGCACTCTGGCTTTACTCAAAGGTTTGCCGGTGGGTCATTGTGTCAGTCTTGTGAGTTCATTGGCATGCAAAGTGTGCGTGTGTGTGTGTGTGGTTGTTGGCTGGTGACTGGGTCAGATGCAGCCTATAAATGCCTCTGCTAAATGAGTGTAATTATTTCTGGCTGCA